>NW_024717272.1:0-52228 GCF_018991925.1 Homarus americanus | reverse complement strand
TACTCGATCAGAGGTCTTTGTTATACTCGATCAAGGGCCTTTGTTATACTCGATCAGGAACTTTATTATACTCGACCAGGGAATTTGCTATATACTCAGACCAGGGACTTTGTTATACTGAAAAGGGACTTTTTATACCCGATGAGAGGCCCTGTAATACCTCGAAGAGGGACTTTGTTATATTCGACACGGGGACTTTGTTATCCTCGAGCAAGGACTTTTGTTGTACTCGACCAGGGCCTTTGTTGTACCGATCAAGGACCTTTTGATATACCTCGAAAAGAGGACTTTGTTATACTGATCAGTGACCTTGTTATACTCGATGTGGGGGACTATGTTATACTCGATCAGGGACTTTGTTATACTCGACCAGGAACTTGTTATACCCGATCAGGGACTTTGTCATATTCGATCAGGGACTTTGTTATACCCAACCAGGGGCCTTTGTTATGCTCGATCAGGGACTTTGTTAAACTCGATCAGGTGCCTATGTTATACTCGATCAGGGACTTTTATACTCGATCAGGGCTTTATACTCGATCAGGGGACTTTGTTATACCCGATTAGGGGCTTTGTTATACACGACTAGGCGCTTTGTTATACGGATAAGGGGCTTTGTTATTCTCGATCAGGGCCTTTGTTATACCCTCGATCAGGGACTTTGTTATACTCGACCAGGCGACTTTGTTATACTCGAGCAGGGACCTTGTTATACTCGATCAGGGAATTTGTTATACTCGATTAGGAAACTTTGTTATACTCGATCAGGGACCTTTGTTATACTCGATGAGGGACTCTTGGAATAGTCGATCAGCGGATTTTGTTATACTCGATCAGGGGACTTTGTTATGCTCGATCAAGGGACTTTGTTATACTCGAACAGGACTTGTTATCCTCGACCAGGGGACTTTTATACCTCGATCAGGGACTTTGTTATACTCGATCAGGGACTTTGATATACCCAATTAGGGCGGACAATGTTATACCTTATAAGGACTTTATACTCGGTCAAGGGACTTTTGTATTCGATTAGGGACTTTGTTATACTCGATCAGGGATTTTGTTAACACGATCAGAGGCCATGTTATGCCTCGATCAGAGGATTTTGTTATACTCTCGATCAGAGGTCTTTGTTATACCTCGACCAGGAACTCTATTATACCCGACCAGGGACTTTGTTATACTCGATCAGGGACTTTGTTATAGTCGATCAGGGGTTTGCTATACAACGATCAAGGGCCTATGTTATGCTTGGATCAGGGACTTTGTTTTACTCGATCAGGTTTTTGTTATACTCGAACAAGGGCCTTTCTAATACTCGATCAGGGTGACTTGTTATACTCGACCAGAGAACTTTGTTATAATCGACCAGGGACTTTGTTATACACAAAGGGACTTTGTTATACTCGATGAGGACCTTTGTTATACTCGATGTGGGGAATATGATATACTCGATCAGGGGACTTTGTTATACTCTGAGCAGAGGACTTTGTTATCCCTCGAGCAGGGGACTTTTGGTCATACTCGATCAGGAACTTTTGTTATACTCGATCAGGGCCTTTTGTTATACTCGATCAGGGGACTATGTTATACTCGATGTGAGGACTTTGTCATACTGAACCAGGACTTTGTTATACTCGATCAAGGGACTTTGTTTTACTCGATCAGGAATCTGTAATACTCGACCAGAGGAATTTGGTCTTTCGATCAGGACTTTGTTATTCTCGATCAGGACTTTATACTCGATCAGGGACTTTGTTATACTCGATGAGGGACTTGTTATACCAGACTAGGCGCTTTCGTTATGCTCGACAGGAGGCTTTGTTCTTCTCGATCAGGGCCTTTCTTATACTCGATGAGGGGACTTGTTATACTCGACCAGGGGACTTTTGTTTACTCGAGCAGGGGACTTGTTATCCTCGACCAGAGGACTTTGTTATACTCTATCAGGGACTTTGTTATACCCGATCAGGAACTTGGGGTTATAATCTCGATTGGGACCTTTTATACTCGATGTGGGGAAATATGTTATACTCGATGAGGGGATTTGTTATACCTGCCCAGGACTTTGTTATACCGAAAGCAGGGGAATTTGTTTTCCTCGAGCAGGGACTTGTTATCCTCGATCAGGGACTTTGTTATACTCGATCAGGGACTTTGTTATAATCGATGAGGGCCTTTGTTATACTCGATCTGGGGATTTTATTATACCGATTAGGGAACTTTGTTATGCTCGATCAAGGTTTTGTTATAATCTCGAACAAGTGGCCTTTCTAATACTCGATCAGGTGACTTTGTTACTCGACCAGAGAACTTTGTTATAATCGACCAGGGACTTTGGTTATGTACGAAAAGGACTTTGTTATACTCGATGAGGACCTTTGTTATACTCGATGGGGAAATATGATATACTCGATCAGGGACTTTGTTATACTTTTGAGCAGAGGACTTTAGTTATCCCCGAGCAGGGGACTTTGTCATACTCGATCAGGAACTTTGTTATACCCGATGAGGGCCTTTGTTATACCCGATCAGGGACTATGTTATACCTGATGAGGACTTTGTCATACCTGAACCAGGGACTTCGTTATACTCGATCAAGGACTTGTTTTACCCGATCAGGAATCTGCAATACTCGACCAGAGGAATTGGTCTTTCTGATCAGGACTGTTATTCTCGATCAGGGACTTTTTATACCCGATCAGGGGACTTTGTTATACTCGATGAGGGACTTTGTTATACCAGACTAGGCGCTTTCGTTATGCTCGACAGGGAGGCTTGTTCTTCCCGATCAGGGGCTTATACTCGATGAGGGGACTTTGTTATACCTGACCAGGGATTTTGTTTCTCGAGCAGGGGACTTTGTTATCCTCGACCAGAGGACTTTGTTATACTCTATCAGACTTTGTTATACTCGATCAGGAACTGGGTTACATCGATTAGGACCTTTTTATACTCGATGGGAATATGTTATACTCGATGAGGGACTTGTTATACTCGCCCAGGGACTTTGTTATACCTTGAGCAGGGAATTTGTTTTCCTCGAGCAGGGGACTTTGTTATCCTCGATCAGGGACTTTGTTATACTCGATCAGGGACCTTTGTTATAATCGATGAGGGCCTTTGTTATACTCGATCTGGGGATTTATTATACTCGATTAGGGAACTTTGTTATGCTCGATCAAGGGACTTTGTTATACTCGATCAAGAAACTTTGTTATACTCGATGAGGGCCCTTGTTATACTCGATGAGGGGCTTTTTTATACTCGAAAAGGACTTTGTTATACTCGAGCAGGGACTTTGTTATCCTCGAGCAGGGGACTTTGTTACCCCGACCAGGAACTTTGATATACTCGAGCAAGGGACTTTGTTATTCTCGAAAAGGGACTTTGTTATACTCGATCAGTGAACTTTGTTATACTCGATGTGGGACTATGTTATACTCGATCAGGGACTTTGTTATACTCGACCAGGAAACTTTGTTATACTCGATCAGGGACTTTGTCATATTCGATCAGGGACCTTTGTTATACTCAACCAGGGCCTTTGTTATGCTCGATCAGGACTTTGTTAAACCTGATCAGGTGCCTATGTTATATACTCCATCGACGGACTTTTTTATACTCGAACAGGGGCTTTGTTATACTCGATCAGGGACTTTGTTTTACTCGATCAGGGGCTTTGTTATACACGACTAGGCGCTTTTGTTATACGATAAGGGGGTTTATTCTCGATCAGGGTCTTTGTTATACTCGATCAGGGACTTTGTTATACTCCGACCAGGGTTCTTGTTATACTGACCAGGGACTTTGTTATACCCGATCAGGGAATTTGTTATACTCGATCAGAAACTTTGTTATACCTCGATCAGGGACCTTTGTTATACCCGATGAGGGACTTTGAAATACTCGATCAGCGGATTTTCTTATACTCGATCAGGGACTTTGTTATGCTCGAACAGGGAATTTTGTTATACTCGATCAGGGACTTTGTTATACCCGATCAGGACTTTGTTATACTCGATCAGGGACTATACTCGATGTGGACCTTGTTATAGTCGATGAGGGAAAATGTTATCCTCGAACAGAGGACTTTGTTATACTCTATCAGGGGACTTTGTTATACTCGATCAGGGGAATGTGTAATACTCGACCAGGGGACTTTGTTATACTCGACCAGGGGACTTTGCTCTTTTCGATCAGGGGACTTTGTTTTAATCGATCAGGGGACTTTTTTATACTCGATCAGGGGACTTTGTTATGCTCGATCAGGAAACTTTGGTACACTCGATCAGGGGCCGTTGTTATACTCGATCAGGGGACTTTGTTATACTCGATGAAAGGGCATTGTTATACTCGATCAGGGAACTTTGTTATACTCTATCAGGGGACTTTCTTATACTCTAAAAGGGAACTTTGTTATACTCGATCAGGGGCCTTTGTTATACTCGATCAGGGACTTTGTCATACTGAACCAGGGGACTTTGTTATACTCGATGAGAGGACTTTGTTATACCCGACTAGGCGCTTTCGTTATGCTCGATAGGGAGGCTTTGGTATTCTCGATCAGGGGCCTTTCTTATACTCGATGAGGGGACTTTGTTATACTCGACCAGGGGACTTTGTTTTACTCGAGCAGGGGACTTTGTTATCCTCGACCAGAGGACTTTGTTATACTCTATCAGGGGACTTTGTTATACTCGATCAGGGAACTTTGTTATACTCGATTAGGGACCTTTGTTTTACTCGATGAGGGGACTTTGTTATACTCGAACAGGGGATTTTATTATACTCGATCAGGGAACTTTGTTATGCTCGATCAAGGAACTTTGTTATACTCGATCAAGAAACTTTGTTATACTCGATGAATGGCCTTTGTTATACTCGATCAGGGGACTTTGTTATACTCGAAAAGGGGACTTTGTTATACTCGAGCAGGGAACTTTGTTATCCTCGAGCAGGGGACTTTGTTATCTTCGACCAGGCGACCTTGTTATACTCGATCAGGGGACTTTGTTATACTCGAAAAGGGGACTTTGTTTTACTCGATCAAGGACCTTTGTTATACTCGATGTGGGGAATATGTTATACTCGATCAGAGGACTTTGTTATATTCGACCAGGGAACTTTGTTATACTCGATCAGGGGCCTTTGTTATACACGATCAGGGGACTTTGTTATACTCGCCCAGGGGACTTTGTTATACTCGAGCAGGGGAATTTGTTATCCTCGAGCAGGGGACTTTGTTATCCTCGATCAGGGGACTTTGTTATACTCGATCAGGGGACTTTGTTATAATCGATCAGGGGCCTTTGTTATACTCGATCAGGGGATTTTATTATACTCGATTAGGGAACTTTGTTATGCTCGATCAAGGGACTTTGTTATACTCGATCAAGAAACTTTGTTATACTCGATGAGGGGCCCTTGTTATACTCGATGAGGGGGCTTTATTATACTCGAAAAGGGGACTTTGTTATACTCGAGCAGGGGACTTTGTTATCCTCGAGCAGGGGACTTTGCTATCCTCGACCAGGGAACTTTGATACACTCGATCAAGGGACTTTGTTATACTCGAAAAGGGGACTTTTTTATACTCGATCAGTGACCTTTGTTATACTCGATGTGGGGACTATGTTATACTCGATAAGGGAACTTTGTTATACTCGACCAGGGAACTTTGTTATACTCGATCAGGGGACTTTGTCATATTCGATCAGGGGACTTTGTTATACTCAACCAGGGGCCTTTGTTATGCTCGATCAGGGGACTTTGTTAAACTCGATCAGGTGCCTATGTTATACTCGATCATGGGACTTTTTTACTCGATCAGGGGGCTTTGTTATACTCGATCAGGGGACTTTGTTATACTCGATCAGGGGGCTTTGTTTTACACGACTAGGCGCTTTTGTTATACGGGAAAAGGGGGCTTTCTTATTCTCGATCAGGGGCCTTTGTTATACTCGATCAGGGGACTTTGTTATACTCGACCAGGGGACTTTGTTATACTCGAGCAGGGGACTTTGTTATACTCGATCAGGGGAATTTGTTATACTCGACCAGGAAACTTTGTTATACTCGATCAGGGACCTTTGTTATACTCGATGAGGGGACTTTGAAATACTCGATCAGCGGATTTTGTTATACTCGATCAGGGGACTTTGTTATGCTCGATCAAGGGACTTTGTTATACTCGAACAGGGGACTTTGTTATCCTCGACCAGGGGACTTTTTATACTCGATCAGGGGACTTTGTTATACTCGATCAGGGGACTTTGATATACTCAATTAGGCGGACAATGTTATACTCTATAAGGGGACTTTGTTATACTCGGTCAAGGGACTTTGTTATATTCGATTAGGGGACTTTGTTATACTCGATCAGGGGATTTTGTCATACACGATCAGAGGCTTATGTTATGCTCGATCAGAGGATTTTGTTATACTCGATCAGAGGACTTTGTTATACTCGACCAGGGAACTCTATTATACTCGACCAGGGGACTTTGTTATACTCGATAAGGGGACTTTGTTACAGTCGATCAGGGGGCTTTGTTATACACGATCAAGGGCCTATGTTATGCTTGATCAGGGGACTTTGTTTTACTCGATCAGGGTTTTTGTTATACTCGATCAAGGGCCTTTCTTATACTCGATCAGGTGACTTTGTTATACTCGACCAGAGAACTTTGTTATAATCGACCAGGGGACTTTGTTATACACGAAAAGGGGACTTTGTTATACTCGATGAGGGACCTTTGTTATACCCGAAAAGGGGACTTTGTTATACTCGAGCAGGGGACTTTGTTATCCTCGAGCAGGGGACTTTGTTATCCTCGACCAGGGAACTTTGATATACTCGATCAAGGGACCTTGTTATACTCGAAAAGGGGACTTTGTTATACTCGATCAGTGACCTTTGTTATACTCGATGTGGGGACTATGTTATACTCGATCAGGGGACTTTGTTATACTCGACCAGGGAACTTTGTTATACTCGATCAGGGGACTTTGTCATATTCGATCAGGGGACTTTGTTATACTCAACCAGGGGCCTTTGTTATGCTCGATCCGGGGACTTTGTTAAACTCGATCAGGTGCCTATGTTATACTCGATCAGGGGACTTTTTTATACTCGATCAGGGGGCTTTGTTATACTCGATCAGGGGACTTTGTTATACTCGATTAGGGGGCTTTGTTATACACGACTAGGCGCTTTTGTTATACGGGATAAGGGGGCTTTGTTATTCTCGATCAGGGGCCTTTGTTATACTCGATCAGGGGACTTTGTTATACTCGACCAGGGGACTTTGTTATACTCGAGCAGGGGACCTTGTTATACTCGATCAGGGGAATTTGTTATACTCGATTAGGAAACTTTGTTATACTCGATCAGGGACCTTTGTTATACTCGATGAGGGGACTTTGAAATAGTCGATCAGCGGATTTTGTTATACTCGATCAGGGGACTTTGTTATGCTCGATCAAGGGACTTTGTTATACTCGAACAGGGGACTTTGTTATCCTCGACCAGGGGACTTTTTATACTCGATCAGGGGACTTTGTTATACTCGATCAGGGGACTTTGATATACTCAATTAGGCGGACAATGTTATACTCTATAAGGGGACTTTGTTATACTCGGTCAAGGGACTTTTTTGTATTCGATTAGGGGACTTTGTTATACTCGATCAGGGGATTTTGTTATACACGATCAGAGGCTTATGTTATGCTCGATCAGAGGATTTTGTTATACTCGATCAGAGGTCTTTGTTATACTCGACCAGGGAACTCTATTATACTCGACCAGGGGACTTTGTTATACTCGATCAGGGGACTTTGTTATAGTCGATCAGGGGGCTTTGTTATACACGATCAAGGGCCTATGTTATGCTTGATCAGGGGACTTTGTTTTACTCGATCAGGGTTTTTGTTATACTCGAACAAGGGCCTTTCTAATACTCGATCAGGTGACTTTGTTATACTCGACCAGAGAACTTTGTTATAATCGACCAGGGGACTTTGTTATACACGAAAAGGGGACTTTGTTATACTCGATGAGGGACCTTTGTTATACTCGATGTGGGGAATATGATATACTCGATCAGGGGACTTTGTTATACTCGAGCAGAGGACTTTGTTATCCTCGAGCAGGGGACTTTGTCATACTCGATCAGGGAACTTTGTTATACTCGATCAGGGGCCTTTGTTATACTCGATCAGGGGACTATGTTATACTCGATGAGGGACTTTGTCATACTGAACCAGGGGACTTTGTTATACTCGATCAAGGGACTTTGTTTTACTCGATCAGGGGAATCTGTAATACTCGACCAGAGGAATTTGGTCTTTTCGATCAGGGGACTTTGTTATTCTCGATCAGGGGACTTTTTTATACTCGATCAGGGGACTTTGTTATACTCGATGAGGGGACTTTGTTATACCAGACTAGGCGCTTTCGTTATGCTCGACAGGGAGGCTTTGTTCTTCTCGATCAGGGGCCTTTCTTATACTCGATGAGGGAACTTTGTTATACTCGACCAGGGGACTTTGTTTTACTCGAGCAGGGGACTTTGTTATCCTCGACCAGAGGACTTTGTTATACTCTATCAGGGGACTTTGTTATACTCGATCAGGGAACTTGGGTTATACTCGATTAGGGACCTTTTTTATACTCGATGTGGGGAATATGTTATACTCGATGAGGGGACTTTGTTATACTCGCCCAGGGGACTTTGTTATACTCGAGCAGGGGAATTTGTTTTCCTCGAGCAGGGGACTTTGTTATCCTCGATCAGGGGACTTTGTTATACTCGATCAGGGGACTTTGTTATAATCGATGAGGGCCTTTGTTATACTCGATCTGGGGATTTTATTATACTCGATTAGGGAACTTTGTTATGCTCGATCAAGGGACTTTGTTATACTCGATCAAGAAACTTTGTTATACTCGATGAGGGGCCCTTGTTATACTCGATGAGGGGGCTTTCTTATACTCGAAAAGGGGACTTTGTTATACTCGAGCAGGGGACTTTGTTATCCTCGAGCAGGGGACTTTGTTATCCTCGACCAGGGAACTTTGATATACTCGAGCAAGGGACTTTGTTATTCTCGAAAAGGGGACTTTGTTATACTCGATCAGTGACCTTTGTTATACTCGATGTGGGGACTATGTTATACTCGATCAGGGGACTTTGTTATACTCGACCAGGGAACTTTGTTATACTCGATCAGGGGACTTTGTTATATTCGATCAGGGGACTTTGTTATACTCAACCAGGGGCCTTTGTTATGCTCGATCAGGGGACTTTGTTAAACTCGATCAGGTGCCTATGTTATACTCGATCAGGGGACTTTTTTATACTCGAACAGGGGGCTTTGTTATACTCAATCAGGGGACTTTGTTATACTCGATCAGGGGGCTTTGTTATACACGACTAGAGCGCTTTTGTTATACGGGATAAGAACTGTTATTCTCGATCAAGGGGTCTTTGTTATACTCGATCAAGGGGACTTTGTTATACTCGACCAGGGGTCTTTGTTATACTCGACCAGGGGACTTTAATTGCCTCTCGATCGGTATTATACTCGATCAGAAACTTTGTTGCTGCTCGATCAGGGACCTTTGTTATACTCGATGAGGGGGACTTTGAAATACTCGATCAGCGGATTTTCTTATACTCGATCAGGGACTTTGTTGTCTCGAACAGGAAATTTGTTATACTCGATCAGGACTTTGTTATACTCGATCAGGGGACTGTTATACTCGATCCAGGGACTTTGTTATACTCGATGTGGGACCTTTGTTATAGTCGATGAGGGGAAAATGTTATACTCAAACCAGGGGACTTTGTCATACTGGACCAGGGGACTTTGTTTTACTCGATCAGGGGAATGTGTAATACTCGACCAGGGGACTTTGTTATACTCGACCAGGGGACTTTGCTCTTTTCAATCAGGGGACTTTGTTATAATCGATCAGGGGACTTTTTTATACTCGATCAGGGGACTTTGTTATGCTCGATCAGGAAACTTTGGTACACTCGATCAGGGGCCGTTGTTATACTCGATCAGGGGACTTTGTTATACTCGATGAAAGGGCTTTGTTATACTCGATCAGGGAACTTTGTTATACTCTATCAGGGGACTTTGTTATACTCGAAAAGGGAACTTTGTTATACTCGATCAGGGGCCTTTGTTATACTCGATCAGGGACTTTGTCATACTGAACCAGGGGACTTTGTTATACTCGATGAGAGGACTTTGTTATACCCGACTAGGCGCTTTCGTTATGCTCGATAGGGAGGCTTTGTTTTCTCGATCAGGGGCCTTTCTTATACTCGATGAGGGGACTTTGTTATGCTCGACCAGGGGACTTTGTTTTACTCGAGCAGGGGACTTTGTTATCCTCGAACAGAGGACTTTGTTATACTCTATCAGGGGACTTTGTTATGCTCGATCATGGGACCTTGTTATACTCGATCAGGGGCCGTTGT
Source organism: Homarus americanus (assembly GCF_018991925.1). NCBI lineage: Eukaryota > Metazoa > Arthropoda > Malacostraca > Decapoda > Nephropidae > Homarus > Homarus americanus. The sequence continues at coordinate 41,732 of NW_024717272.1, read as the reverse complement.
TATACTCGATCAGGGGACATTGTTATACTCGATCAGGGGATTTTATTATACTCGATCAGGGAACTTTGTTATGCTCGATCAAGGAACTTTGTTATACTCGATCAAGAAACTTTGTTATACTCGATGAGGGGCCTTTGTTATACTCGATCAGGGGACTTTGTTATACTCGAAAAGGGGACTTTGTTATACTCGAGCAGGGAACTTTGTTATCCTCGAGCAGGGGACTTTGTTATCTTCAACCAGGCGACCTTGTTATACTCGATCAGGGGACTTTGTTATACTCGAAAAGGGGACTTTGTTTTACTCGATCAAGGACCTTTGTTATACTCGATGTGGAGAATATGTTATACTCGATCAGAGGACTTTGTTACTCGACCAAGAGAACTGTTCTCGATCAGAGGCCTTTGATCCGCCACGATCAGGGGACTTTGTTTATACTCGCCAGGGGACTTTGATTGCTCTCGAGCGAAATTTGTTGTATCCTCGAGCAGGGGACTTTGTTATCCTCGATCAGGGGACTTTGTTATACTCGATCAGGGGACTTTGTTATAATCGATCAGGGGCCTTTGTTATACTCGATCAGGGGATTTTATTATACTCGATTAGGGAACTTTGTTATGCTCGATCAAGGGACTTTCTTATACTCGATAAAGAAACTTTGTTATACTCGATGAGGGGCCCTTGTTATACTCGATGAGGGGGCTTTGTTATACTCGAAAAGGGGACTTTGTTATACTCGAGCAGGGGACTTTGTTATCCTCGAGCAGGGGACTTTGTTATCCTCGACCAGGGAACTTTGATATACTCAATCAAGGGACTTTGTTATACTCGAAAAGGGGACTTTGTTATACTCGATCAGTGACCTTTGTTATACTCGATGTGGGGACTATGTTATACTCGATTAGGGGACTTTGTTATACTCGACCAGGGAACTTTGTTATACTCGATCAGGGGACTTTGTCATATTCGATCAGGCGACTTTGTTATACTCAACCAGGGGCCTTTGTTATGCTCGATCAGGGGACTTTGTTAAACTCGATCAGGTGCCTATGTTTTACTCGATCAAGGGACTTTTTTTACTCGATCAGGGGGCTTTGTTATACTCGATCAGGGGACTTTGTTATACTCGATCAGGGGGCTTTGTTATACACGACTAGGCGCTTTTGTTATACGGGATAAGGGGGCATTGTTATTCTCGATCAGGGGCCTTTGTTATACTCGATCAGGGGACTTTGTTATACTCGACCAGGGGACTTTGTTATACTCGAGCAGGGGACTTTGTTATACTCGATCAGGGGAATTTCTTATACTCGATCAGGAAACTTTGTTATACTCGATCAGGGACCTTTGTTATACTCGATGAGGGGACTTTGAAATACTCGATCAGCGGATTTTGTTATACTCGATCAGGGGACTTTGTTATGCTCGATCAAGGGACTTTGTTATACTCGAACAGGGGACTTTGTTATCCTCGACCAGGGGACTTTTTATACTCGATCAGGGGACTTTGTTATACTCGATCAGGGGACTTTGATATACTCAATTAGGCGGACAATGTTATACTCTATAAGGGGACTTTGTTATACTCGGTCAAGGGACTTTGTTATATTCGATTAGGGGACTTTGTTATACTCGATCCGGGGATTTTGTTATACACGATCAGAGGCTTATGTTATGCTCGATCAGAGGATTTTGTTATACTCGATCAGAGGACTTTGTTATACTCGACCAGGGAACTCTATTATACTCGACCAGGGGACTTTGCTATACTCGATGAGGGGACTTTGTTACAGTCGATCAGGGGGCTTTGTTATACACGATCAAGGGCCTATGTTATGCTTGATCAGGGGACTTTGTTTTACTTTATCAGGGTTTTTGTTATACTCGATCAAGGGCCTTTCTTATACTCGATCAGGTGACTTTGTTATACTCGACCAGAGAACTTTGTTATAATCGACCAGGGGACTTTGTTATACACGAAAAGGGGACTTTCTTATACTCGATGAGGGACCGCTGTTACTTTCGATGTAGAGCCTGCAGTACTCGATCAGGTGACTTTGTTATACTCGACCAGAGAACTTTGTTATAATCGACCAGGGGACTTTGTTATACACGAAAAGGGGACTTTGTTATACTCGATCAGGGGCCTTTGTTATACTCGATCAAGGGACTATGTTATACTCGATCAGGGACTTTGTCATACAGAACCAGGGGACTTTGTTATACTCGATCAAGGGACTTTGTTTTACTCGATCAGGGGAATCTGTAATACTCGACTAGAGGAATTTGCTCTTTTCGATAAGGGGACTTTGTTATTCTCGATCAGGGGACTTTTTTATACTCGATCAGGGAACTTTGTTATACTCGATGAGGGGACTTTGTTATACCCGACTAGGCGCTTTCGTTATGCTCGATAGGGAGGCTTTGTTATTCTCGATCAGGGGCCTTTCTTATACTCGATGAGGGGACTTTGTTATACTCGACCAGGGGAATTTGTTTTACTCGAGCAGGGGACTTTGTTATCCTCGACCAGAGGACTTTGTTATACTCTATCAGGGGACTTTGTTATACTCGATCAGGGAACTTTGTTATACTCGATTAGGGACCTTTTTTATACTCGATATGGGGAATATGTTATACTCGATCAGGGGACTTTGTTATGTTATACTCGATGAGGGGACTTTGTTATACTCGCCCAGGGGACTTTGTTATACTCGAGCAGGGGAATTTGTTTTCCTCGAGCAGGGGACTTTGTTATCCTCGATCAGGGGACTTTGTTATACTCGATCAGGGGACTTTGTTATAATCGATGAGGGCCTTTGTTATACTCGATCTGGGGATTTTATTATACTCGATTAGGGAACTTTGTTATGCTCGATCAAGGGACTTTGTTATACTCGATCAAGAAACTTTGTTATACTCGATGAGGGGCCCTTGTTATACTCGATGAGGGGGCTTTCTTATACTCGAAAAGGGGACTTTGTTATACTCGAGCAGGGGACTTTGTTATCCTCGAGCAGGGGACTTTGTTATCCTCGACCAGGGAACTTTGATATACTCGAGCAAGGGACTTTGTTATTCTCGAAAAGGGGACTTTGTTATACTCGATCAGTGACCTTTGTTATACTCGATGTGGGGACTATGTTATACTCGATCAGGGGACTTTGTTATACTCGACCAGGGAACTTTGTTATAACTCGATCAGGTGCCTATGTTATACTCGATCAGGGGACTTTTTTATACTCGAACAGGGGGCTTTGTTATACTCAATCAGGGGACTTTGTTATACTCGATCAGGGGGCTTTGTTATACACGACTAGGCGCTTTTGTTATACGGGATAAGGGGGCTTTGTTATTCTCGATCAGGGGCCTTTGTTATACTCGATCAGGGGACTTTGTTATACTCGACCAGGGGACTTTGTTATACGCGAGCAGGGGACTTTGTTATACTCGATCAGGGGAATTTTGTATACTCGATCAGGAAACTTTGTTATACTCGATCAGGGACCTTTGTTATACTCGATGAGGGGACTTTAAAATACTCGATCAGCTTATTTTCTTATACTCGATCAGGGGACTTTGTTATGCTCGATCAGGGGAATTTGTTATACTCGATCAGGGGACTTTGTTATACTCGATCAGGAAACTTTGTTATACTCGAACAGGGAACTTTGTTATATTCGATCAGGGGACTTTGTGATCCTCGACCAGTGGACTTTGTTACACTCGATCAGGGGACTTAGTTATACTCGATCAGGGGACTTTGTTATACTCGATGTGGGACCTTTGTTATAGTCGATGAGGGGAAAATGTTATACTCAAACCAGGGGACTTTGTCATACTGGACCAGGGGACTTTGTTTTACTCGATCAGGGGAATGTGTAATACTCGACCAGGGGAATTTGTTATACTCGACCAGGGGACTTTGCTCTTTTTGATCAGGGGACTTTGTTATAATCGATCAGGGGACTTTTTTATACTCGATCAGGGGACTTTGTTATGCTCGATCAGGAAACTTTGGTACACTCGATCAGGGGCCGTTGTTATACTCGATCAGGGGACTTTGTTATACTCGATGAAAGGGCTTTGTTATACTCGATCAGGGAACTTTGTTATACTCTATCAGGGGACTTTGTTATACTCGAAAAGGGAACTTTGTTATACTCGATCAGGGGCTTTTGTTATACTCGATCAGGAACTTTGTCATACTGAACCAGGGGACTTTGTTATACTCGATGAGAGGACTTTGTTATACCCGACTAGGCGCTTTCGTTATGCTCGATAGGGAGGCTTTGTTTTCTCGATCAGGGGCCTTTCTTATACTCGATGAGGGGACTTTGTTATACTCGACCAGGGGACTTTGTTTTACTCGAGCAGGGGACTTTGTTATCCTCGACCAGAGGACTTTGTTATACTCTATCAGGGGACTTTGTTATACACGATCAGGGAACTTTGTTATACTCGATTAGGGACCTTTGTTATACTCGATGAGGGGACTTTGTTATACTCGATCGGGGGATTTTATTATACTCGATCAGGGAACTTTGTTATGCTCGATCAAGGAACTTTGTTATACTCGATCAAGAAACTTTGTTATTCTCGATGAATGGACTTTGTTATACTCGATCAGGGGACTTTGTTATACTCGAAAAGGGGACTTTGTTATACTCGAGCAGGGAACTTTGTTATCCTCGAGCATGGGACTTTGTTATCTTCGACCAGGCGACCTTGTTATACTCGATCAGGGGACTTTGTTATACTCGAAAAGGGGACTTTGTTTTACTCGATCAAGGACCTTTGTTATACTCCATGTGGGGAATATGTTATAATCGATCAGAGGACTTTGTTATATTCGACCAGGGAACTTTGTTATACTCGATCAGGGGCCTTTGTTATACACGATCAGGGGCCTTTGTTATACTCGCCCAGGGGACTTTGTTATACTCGAGCAGGGGAATTTGTTATCCTCGAGCAGGGGACTTTGTTATCCTCGATCAGGGGACTTTGTTATAATCGATCAGGGGCCTTTGTTATACTCGATCTGGGGATTTTATTATACTCGATTAGGGAACTTTGTTATGCTCGATCAAGGGACTTTCTTAAACTCGATCAAGAAACTTTGTTATACTCGATGAGGGGCCCTTGTTATACTCGATGAGGGGGCTTTCTTATACTCGAAAAGGGGACTTTGTTATACTCGAGCAGGGGACTTTGTTATCCTCGAGCAGGGGACTTTGTTATCCTCGACCAGGGAACTTTGATATATTCGAGTAAAGGACTTTGTTATTCTGGAAAAGGGGACTTTGATATACTCGATCAGTGACCTTTGTTATACTCGATGTGGGGACTATGTTATACTCGATCAGGGGACTTTGTTATACTCGACCAGGGAACTTTGTTATACTCGATCAGGGGACTTTGTCATATTCGATCAGGGGACTTTGTTATACTCAACCAGGGGCCTTTGTTATGCTCGATCAGGGGACTTTTTTAAACTCGATCAGGTGCCTATGTTATACTCGATCAGGGGACGTTTTTATACTCGAACAGGGGGCTTTGTTATACTCGATCAGGGGACTTTGTTATACTCGATCAGGGGGCTTTGTTATACACGACTAGGCGCTTTTGTTATACGGGATAAGGGGGCTTTGTTATTCTCGATCAGGGGACTTTGTTATACTCGACCAGGGGACTTTGTTATACTCGAGCAGGGGACTTTGTTATACTCGATCAGGGGAATTTGTTATACTCGATCAGGAAACTTTGTTATACTCGATGAGGGACCTTTGTTATACTCGATGAGGGGACTTTGAAATACTCGATCAGCGGATTTTCTTATACTCGATCATGGGACTTTGTTATGCTCGATCAAGGGACTTTGTTATACTCGAACAGGGGACTTTGTTATCCTCGACCAGGGGACTTTTTATACCCGATCAGGGGACTTTGTTATACTCGATCAGGGGACTTTGATATACTCAATTAGGCGGACAATGTTATACTCTATAAGGGGACTTTGTTATACTCGGTCAAGGGACTTTGTTATATTCGATTAGGGGACTTTGTTATACTCGATCAGGGGATTTTGTTATACATGATCAGAGGCTTATGTTATGCTCGATCAGAGGATTTTGTTACACTCGATCAGAGGATTTTGTTATACGCGACCAGGGAACTCTATTATACTCGACCAGGGGACTTTGTTATACTCGATCAGGGGACTTTGTTATAGTCGATCAGGGGGCTTTGTTATACACGATCAAGGGCCTATGTTATGCTTGATCAGGGGACTTTGTTTTACTCGATCAGGGTTTTTGGTATACTCGATCAAGGGCCTTTCTTATACTCGATCAGGTGACTTTGTTATACTCGACCAGAGAACTTTGTTATAGTCGACCAGGGGACTTTGTTATACACGAAAAGGGGACTTTGTTATATTCGATGAGGGACCTTTGTTATACTCGATGTGGGGAATATGATATACTCGATCAGGGGACTTTGTTATACTCGAGCAGAGGACTTTGTTATCCTCGAGTAGGGGACTTTGTCATACTCGATCAGGGAACTTTGTTATACTCGATCAGGGGCCTTTGTTATACTCGATCAGGGGACTATGTTATACTCGATCAGGGGACTTTGTTATACTCGACCAGGGAACTTTGTTATACTCGATCAGGGGAATTTGTTATACTCGATCAGGGACTGTGTCATACTGAACCATGGAACTTTGTTATACTCGATCAAGAGACTTTGTTTTACTCGATTAGGGGAATCTGTAATACTCGACCAGGGGAATTTGCTCTTTTCGATCAGGGGACTTTGTTATTCTCGCTCAGGGGACTTTTTTATACTCGATCAGGGGACTTTGTTATACTCGATGAGGGGACTTTGTTATACCCGACTAGGCGCTTTCGTTATGCTCGATAGGGAGGCTTTGTTATTCTCGATCAGGGGCCTTTCTTATCCTCGATGAGGGGACTTTGTTATACTCGACCAGGGGACTTTGTTTTACTCGAGCAGGGGACTTTGTTATCCTCGACCAGAGGACTTTGTTATACTCTATCAGGGGACTTTGTTATACTCGATCAGGGAACTTTGTTATAATCGATGAGGGGCCTTTGTTATACTCGATGAGGGGATTTTATTATACTCGATCAGGGAACTTTGTTATGCTCTATCAAGGAACTTTGGTATACTCGATCAAGAAACTTTGTTATACTCGATGAGGGGGCTTTGTTATTCTCGATCAGGGGCCTTCGTTATACTCGATCAGGGGACTTTGTTATACACGACCAGGGGATGTTGTTATACTCGATTAGGGGACTTTGTTATACTCAATCATGGGACTTTGTTATACTCGATCAGGGGACTTTGTTATGCTCGATCAACGGAATTTGTTATACTCGATCAGGGAACTTTGTTATACTCGAGCAGGGGACTTTGTCATACTCGACCAGTGGACTGAGTTATACTCGAGCAGGGGACTTTGTTATCCTCGACCAGGGGACTTTGTTATACTCGATCAGGGGACTTTGTTATACTCGATGAGGGGACTTTGTTATACTCGACCAGGGGACTTTGTTATACTCGATGAGGGGAGTTTGTTATACTCGATGAGGACACTTTTTTATACTCGATCAGGGGACTTTTTTATACTCGACCAGGGGACTTTGTTATACTCGATGAGGGACCATTGTTAAATTGATCAGGGGCTTTGTTATACTCGACCAGGGGACATTGTTATTCTCGATGAGGGACCTTTGTTATACTCTATGAGGAGGCTCTGTTATACTCGAATAGGGGGACGTTTTTATACTCGATCAGGGGACTTAATAATACTTAATCAAGAAACTTTGTTATACTCGATCAGGGGACTTTAGTATGCTGGACCAGGGGACTTTGTTATACTCGATCAGGAGACTTTGTTTTACTCGATCAGGGGACTCTGTAATACTCGACCAGGGGACTTCGTTATACTCGAGCAGGGGACTTTGTTATACTCGACTAGGGGCCTTTGTTTTACTCAATCAGGGGACTCTGTGATACTCGACCAGGGGACTTTGTTATACTCGACTAGGCTCCTTTGTTATGCTTGATAAGGGGGCTTTGTTATTCTCGATCAGGGGCATTTGTTATACTCGATCAGGGGACTTTTTTATACTCGACCAGGGGACTTTGTTATACTCGATCAGGGGACTTTGTTATACTCGATCAGGGGACATTGTTATACTCGTTGAGGGACCTTTGTTATACTCCATCAGGGGACTTTGTTATACTCGATCAGAGGATTTTGTTAGACTCGATCAGGCGGCTTTGTTATACTCGAGCAGGGGACTTTGTTATACTCGATGAGGACACTTTTTTATAGTCGATCAGGGGACTTTGTTATACTCGACCAGGGGAATTTGTTATACTCGATGAGGGACCATTGTTAAATTGATCAGGGGCTTTGTTATACTCGATCAGGGACTTTTATGCTCGATGAGGGACTTAATAATACTCGTTCAAGGGACTTTGTTATACTCGATCAGGGGACTTTGTTATGCAGGACCAGGGGACTTTGTTTTACTCGATCAGGGGACTGTGTTATACTCGAGCAGGGGACTTTGTTATCCTCGACCAGGGGACTTTGTTTTACTCGATCAGGGAACTTTGTTATGAGCGATCAGGGGAATTTGTTATACTCGATGAGGACATTTTTTTTATACTCGATCAGGGGACTTTGTTATACTCGACCAGGGGACTTTGTTATACTCGATTAGGGACCATTGTTATGCTTGATCAGGGGCTTTGTTATACTCGATGAGGGGACTTTTTTATACTCGATAAGGGACTTAATAATACTCGTTCAAGGGACTTTGTTATACTCGATCAGGGGACTTTGTTATAATCGACCAGGGGACTTTATTATAATCGACCAGGGGCCTTTGTTATACTCGATCAGGGGATTTTGGTATACTTAATCAGGGGCCGTTGTTATACTCGATCAGGGGACTTTGTTATCCTCGATCAGGGGACTTTGTTACACTCGACGAGGCTTCTTTGTTATACTCGATCAGGGACGTTTGTTACACTTGATGAGGGGGCTTTATTATACTCGATGAGGGGACTTTCTTATACTCGATGATGGACTTTATAATACTCGTTCAAGGGACTTTGTTATACTCGATCAGGGGACTTTGTTATACTGGACCAGGGGACTTTGTTATAGGCGATCAGGGGACTTTCTTATACTGGACCTGGGGCCTTTGTTATACTTGATTAAGGGCCTTTGTTATACTCGATAAGGGGACTTTGTTATACTTGATCAGGGGCCTTTGTTAGACTCGATCAGGGACTTTGTTATACCCAATCAGGGGATGTTTTGTTATATTCGACAGGGGGCTTGGTTATCCTCGACCAGGAGACTTTGTTATACTCGTTTAGAAGACTTTGTTATACTCGAGCAGGGGGCTGTGTTATCCTCGATTAGGGGACTTTGTTATACTCGATGAGAGGCCTTTGGTATACTCTATCAAGGGCCCTTGTTATACTCGACCAGGGGCCCTTGTTATGCTCGATCAGGGAACTTTGTTTTACTCGATCAGGGACCTTTGTTATACTCGATCAGGGGGCTTTATTATACTGGATCAGGGGGAATTTTTTTTACTAGATCAGGGGACTTTGTTATACTCGTTAAGGGGACTTTGTTATACACGACCAGGGGCCTTTGTTATACTCGATGAGGGGGCTTTGATATCCTCGATCAGGGGCCTTTGTTATACTCGATCAGGGGACTTTGTTATACTCGACCAGCGGACTTTGTTATACTCGATCATGAGACTTTGTTATACTCGTTCGGGGGCTTTGTTATACTCGACTAGGCGCCTATGTTATGCTCTATAAGGGGGCTTTGTTATTCTCGATCAGGGGCCTTCGTTATACTCGATCAGAGGACTTTGTTATACTCGATTAGGGGACTTTTTTATACTCGATCAGGGGACTTAATAATACTTGATCAAGGGACTTTGTTATACTCGATCAGGGAACTTTGTTATACTGGACCAGGGGACTTTGTTATACTCAACCAGGGGCCTTTGTTATCCTCAATCAGGGGCCTTTGTTATAGTCGACCAGGGGACTTTGTTATAGTCGACTTTGTTTAACTCGATCAGGGGGCTTTGTTATATTCGACCAGGGAACTTTGTTATACTCGAAAAGGGGACTTTTGTTATACTCGACCAGGGAACTTTGTTATACTCATTCAGGGAACTTTGTTATACTCGACCAGGGGGCTGTGCTATGCTCGATTAGGGGACTTTGTAATATTCGATGAGGGGCCTTTGGTATACTCTATTAAGGGCCTTTGTTATACTCGATCAGGGGACTTTGTTATACTCGTTTAGGGGACTTTGTTATTTTCGACCAGGGGACTTTGTAATAATACTCGATCAGGGGATATGTTATACTCGACCAAGGACTTTGTTATACTCGATCAGGGGACTTTGTTATAGTCGATAACTGGATTTTGTTCTACTCGATTAGGGGACTTTGTTATACTCGATCAGGGGCCTTTGTTATACTCAATGAGGGGGCTTTGTTATACTGGATCAAGGGTCTTTTTTATACCCGATCAGGGGCTTTGTTATACACGATCAGGGGACTTTGTTTTGCCCGATCAGGAGACTTTGTTATACTCGATTAGGGACCTTTGTTATATTCGATTAGGGGCCTTTGTTATACTCGATCAGGGGACTTTGTTATACTCGATCAGGGGACTTTGTTATACTCGGCCAGGGGCCTTTGTTATATTCAATCAGGGGCCTTTGTTATACTCGACCAGGGGACTTATTATAATCGATCAGGGGACTTTGTTATACTTGATCAGGGGGCTTTGTTTTATTCGATCAGGGTACTTTGTTATACTCGAACAGGGGACTTTGTTATACTGTACCAGGGGACTTTGTTATACTCGATCAGGGGACTTTGTTATTCTCGGTTTGGGGACTTTGGTATATTCGATCAGGGGACTTCGTTATACTCGTTTAGAGGACTTTGTTATACTTGACCAGGGGACATTGCTATACTCGATCAGGTTTTTTGTTATATTCAATCAAGGGTCTTTGTTATACTCGATCAAGGGACTTTGTTATACTCGATCAGGGGACTTTGTTATACTCGATAACTGGACTTTGTTATACTCGATCAGGGGACTTTGTTATACTCGACCAGGAGACTTTGTTATACTCGATGAGTGGCTTTGTTAAACTCGATTAGGGGACTGAGTTGTACTCGATTAGGGGCCTTTGTTGTACTCGATGAGGGGCCTTTGTTATACTCGATGAGGGGGCTTTGTTATACTGGATGAGGGGCCTTTGTTATACTCGATGAGGGGGGCTTTGTTATATTGGATCAGGGGACTTTTTTATACTCGATCAGGGGACTTTGTTATACACGATCAGGGGACTTTGATATACTCGATCAGGAGACTTTGTTATACTGTTCCAGGGGACTTTGTTATGCTCGATCAGGGTTTTTGTTATACTCGATCAAGGGACCTTGTTATACTCAATGAGGGAACTTTGTTATACTCGACCAGGGGACTTTGCTACACTCGATCAGAGGACTTTGTTATACTCGATCCGGGGACTTTGTTATACTCGATCAGGGGACTTTGTTATGCTCGATCAGGGGACTTTGTTATGCTCGATCAGGAACTTTGTTGTACTCGATCAGGGGACTTTGTTATACTCAATCAAGGGACTTTGTTATACTCGATGGGGGGACTTTGTTATACTCGACCAGGGAACTTTGTTATAATCGACCAGGGGAATTTGCCATACTCGATCAGGGGACTTTGTTATACTCGATGAGGTACTTTATCATACTCGTTCAATGGACTTTGTTATACTCGATCAGGGGCCTTTGTTATACTAGACCATGGGACTTTGTTATTGTCGACCAGGGAACTTTCTTATACTGGACCAGGGGCCTTTGTTATACTTGATATAGGGCCTTTGTTAAACTCGATCAGGGACTTTGTTATACCCGATGAGGGGACTTTGTTATACTCGATGAGGGGACAATGTTATACTCGATGAGGGACCTTTGTTATACTCGATGAAGGGACTTTTTTATACCCGATCAGGGGATTTTGTTATACTCGATGAGGGGGGCTTTGTTATACTCGAACACGGGACTTTGTAATACTCGATCAGGGTACTTTGTTATACTCGATCAGGGACCTTTGTTATACATGATCAGGGGGCTTTATTATACTCGATCAAGGGACTTTTATATACTCGATCAGGGACTTAATAATACTCGTTCAAGGGACTTCGATATACTCGATCAGCGGACGTTTTTACACTCGATGAGGGACTTAATAATACTTGTTCAAAGGACTTTGTTATACTTGATCAGGAAAATTTGTTATACTCGACCAGGGGAATTTGTTATACTCGAGCAGGGGACTTTGTTATCCTCGACCAGGTTACTTTGTTATATTCGATAAGGGGACTTTCTTATACTCGATCAGGGGGCTTTGTTTTACACGATCAAGTGACTTTGTTATTATCGATTAGGGGCCTTTGTTTTACTCGATGAGGGTGCTTTGTTATACTCGACCAGGGGACTTTGTTATACTCGATTAGGGAACTTTGTTATACTCGATCAAGGGTCTTTGGTATACTCGATCAGGGGACTTTTTCTAAACTAGATTATTGGGCTTTGTTATACACGATCAGGGGACTTTGTTTTACTCAATCAGAAGGCTTTGTTATACTCGACCATGGACCATTGTTATTCTCGATCAGGGGGCTTTGTTATTATCGATTAGGGGCCTTTGTTATACTCGATCAGGGGACTTTGTTATACTCGACCAGGGGATTTTGTTATAGTCGATCAGGGGACTTTGTTATACTCGAGCAGAGGAATTTGTTATACTCGATCAGGGGATATGTTAAACTCGATTAGGGGACTTTTTTATACTCGATCAGGGTACTTTGTAATACTCGATTAGGGGACTTTGTAATATTCGATCAGGAGATTTGTTATACTCGACCAGGGGTCTTTGTTATGCTCGATCAGGGGACTTGTGTATATTGGATCAGGCGCCGTTGTTATACTCGATCAGGGGACTTTGTTAAACTCGATGAGGGGGCTTTATTATACTCGATCAGGGGTCTTTGTTATGCTCGATGAGGGTGCTTTGTTATACTCTACTAGGGGCCTTTGCTATGCTCGATCAGGGGCTTTGTTATTCTCGAAGAGGGGCCTTTGTTATACTCGATTAGGGGACTTTGTTATATTCGAGCAGGGGACTTTGTTATACCCGATCAGGGTACTTTGTTACACTCCACCAGGGGACTTTGTTATACTTGATCAGGGGACTTTGTTATACTCGATCAGGGGACTTTGTTATACTCGACGAGGGTGCTTTGTTATACTCTACTAGGGGTCTATGTTATGCTCGATTAGGGGGCTTTGTTATTCTCGATCAGTGGCCTTTGTTATACTCCACCCGGGGACTTTGTTATACTTGATCAGGGTACTTTTTTTTTCGATCAGGGTACTTTGTTATATTCGATGAGGGGACTTTCTTATACTCGATCAGGGGGCTTTGTTAGACACGTTCAGGGGCCTATGATATTCTCGATCAAGGTTCTTTGTTATACTCGACCAGGGGACTTTGTTATACTCGATGAGGGACCTTTGTTATACTCGATAAGGGGGCTATATTATACTCGATCAGGGGACTTTTATATACCCGATCAGGGGACTTTGTTATACTCGATCAAGGGACTTTGTTATACTGGACCAGGGGCCTTTGTTATAGTCCACCAGGGGCCTTTGTTATACTCCACCAGGGGAATTTGTTATACTCGATCTGGGGACTTTTTTATACCCGACCAGGGGCCTTTGTTATCCTGAATCAGAGGCCTTTGTTATAGTCGACCAGGGAACTTTGTTATACTCGATGAGAGGACTTTGTTATTCCTGATCAGGGGACTTTGCTATACTCGACCAGGGGACTTTGTTATACTCATTCAGAAGACTTTGTTATACTCGACCAGGGGGCTGTGTTATACTCGATTAGGGGACTTTGTAATACTCGATGAGGGCCTTTTGTATACTCTATCAAGGGCCTTTGTTATACTCGATCAGGTGACTTTGTTATACTCGATTAGGGGACTTTGGTATTTTCTACCAGGGGACTTTGTAATAATACTCGATCAGGGGATATGTTATACTCGACCAGGGACTTTGTTATACTCGATTAGGGGACTTTGTTATGCTCGATTAGGTGACTTTGTTATACTCGATCAGGGGACTTTGTTATACTCGACCAGAGGACTTTGTTATACTCGATCAGTGGCTTTGTTAAACTCGATTAGGGGATTGTGTTGTACTCGATCAGGGGCTTTGTTATACTCGATCAGGGGCCTTTGTTATACTCGATGAGGGGGCTTTGTTATACTGGATCAGGGGACTTTTTTATACTCGATCAGGGGACTTTTTTATACACGATGAGGGGACTTTGTTATACCCGATCAGGAGACTTTGTTATACTCGATTAGGGACCTTTGTTATACTCGATTAGTGGGCTTTATTATACTCGATCGGGGGACTTTTTTATACTCGATCAGTGGACTTTGTTATACTCGATCAGGGGACTTTGTTATATACGACCAGGGGCCTTTGTTAAACTCGATCAGGAGACTTTGTTATACTCAATGAGGGGCTTTTGTTTCACTCCAGCAGGGTACTTTGTTATACTCGATGAGGGGTCTTTGTTATACTCGATCAGGGGACTTTGTTATACTCGATCATGAGGCTTTGTTATACTCGATCAGGGGACTTTGTTATACTCGATCAGGGGACTTTGGTATACTTGAGCAGGGGACTTTGTTATCCTCAACCAGGCGACTTTGTTATACTCGATCAGGGGACTTTGTTATACTCGATCAGGGGACTTTGGTATACTTGAGCTGGGGACTTTGTTATGCTCGATCAAGGGACTTGTTTATACTCGATCAGGGAACTTTGTTATACTCGATCAGGGAAATTTGTTATACTCGATGAGGGGCCTTTGTTATACTCGAGCAGGGGACTTTGTTATCCTCGACTAGGGGACTTTGTTATACTCGATCAGGGGACTTTGTTATACTCGATCAGGGGACTTTGGTATACTCGAGCATGGGACTTTGTTATGCTCGATCAAGGGGCTTTGTTATACTCGAACAGAGAACTTTGTTATCCTCGACTTTGTTATACTCGATCAGGGGACTTTGTTATACTTGATCAGGGGCTTTGTTATAATCTATCAGGCGGACAATGTTTTACTCGATGAGGGGACTTTGTTATACTCGGTCAAGGGACTATGTTATGCTCGACCAGGGGACTTTGTTATACTCGATGAGTGACCTTTGTTATACTCGATCAGGGGGCTTTATTATACTCGATCAGGGGAGTTTTTTATACTCGATCAGGGGACTTTGTTATACTCGATCAAGCGGCTTTGTTATAATCGATCAGGGGACTTTGTTATGCTGGACCAGGGGCCTTTGTTATAGTCCACCAGGGGCCTTTGTTATACTCCACCAGAAAATTTGTTATACTCGATCAGGGGACTTTGTTATAGTCGATCAGGGGACTTTGTTATACTCGATCTGGGGACTTTGTTATAATCGACCAGGGGCCTTTGTTATACTCAACCAGGGGCCTTTGTTATACCCGACCAGGGGACTTTGTTTTAGTCGATCAGGGGACTTTGTTATACTTGATCAGGGGGCTTTGTTATATTCGATTACGGGACTTTGTTGTACTCGATCAGAGGACTTTCTTATACACGATCAGGGGACTTTGTTATACTCGATCAGGAGACTTTGTTATACTGTACCAGGGGACTTTGTTATACTCGATCAGGGGACATTGTTATCCTCGGTTAGGGGATTTTGGCATATTCTCTCAGGGGACTTCGTTATACTCGTTTAGAGGACTTTGTTATACTCGACCCGGGGACATTGCTATACTCGATCAGGGTTTTTGTTATACTCGATCAAGGGACTTTGTTATACTCGATGAGGGGACTTTGTTATACTCGACCAGGGAACTTTGTTATGCTCGACCAGGGGACGTTGCTATACTCGATCAGGGGACTTTGTTATACTCGATCCAGGGACTTTGTTATAATCGATCAGGGAACTTTGTTATCCTCGACCAGGGGACTTTGTTATATTCGATGAGGGGACTTTCTTATACTCGATCAGGGGGCTTTGTTTTACTCGATCAGGGGACTTTGTTATATTCGATCAGGGGCCTTTCTTATACTCGATAAGGGGACTTTGTTATACTCAACCAGGTGACTTTGTTATACACGATCAGTGGACTTTGTTATACTAGATCAGGGGACTTTGGTATACTCTAGCAGGGGACTTTGTTATGCTCGATCAAGGGACTTTGTTATACTCGATCAGGGAACTTTGTTATACTCGATCAGGGGACTTTGGTATACTTGAGCAGGGGACTTTGTTATGCTCGATCAAGGGACTTGGTTATACTCGATCAGGGAACTTTGTTATACTCGATCAGGGAAATTTGTTATGCTCGATCAGGGGACTTTGTTATACTCGATCAGGGAACTTTGTTATGCTCGATCAGGGGACTTTGTTATATTCGATCAGGGGCCTTTGTAATACTCGATAAGGGGACTTTGTTATACTCAACCAGGTGACTTTGTTATACACGATCAGTGGACTTTGTTATACTCGAGCAAGGGACTTTGTTATACTCGATCAGGGAACTTTGTTATACTCGATCATGGGACTTTGTTATACTCGACCAGGGGAATTTGTTATACTCGAGCAGGGGACTTTGTTATCCTCGACCAGGTTACTTTGTTATATTCGATGAGGGGACTTTCTTATACTCGATCAGGGGGCTTTGTTTTACACGATCAAGTGACTTTGTTATTATCGATTAGGGGCCTTTGTTATACTCGATGAGGGTGCTTTGTTATACTCGACCAGGGGACTTTGTTATACTCGATTAGGGAACTTTGTTATACTCGATCAAGGGTCTTTGGTATACTCGATCAGGGGACTTTTTCTAAACTCGATTATTGGGCTTCGTTATACACGATCAGGGGACTTTGTTTTACTCAATCAGAAGGCTTTGTTATACTCGACCATGGACCATTGTTATTCTCGATCAGGGGGCTTTGTTATTATCGATTAGGGGCCTTTGTTATACTCGATCAGGGGACTTTGTTATACTCGACCAGGGGATTTTTTTATAGTCGATCAGGGGACTTTGTTATACTCGAGCAGAGGAATTTGTTATACTCGATCAGGGGATATGTTAAACTCGATTAGGGGACTTTTTTATACTCGATCAGGGTACTTTGTAATACTCGATCAGGAGATTTGTTATACTCGACCAGGGGTCTTTGTTATGCTCGATCAGGGGACTTGTGTATATTGGATCAGGCGCCGTTGTTATACTCGATCAGGGGACTTTGTTAAACTCGATGAGGGGGCTTTATTATACTCGATCAGGGGTCTTTGTTATGCTCGATGAGGGTGCTTTGTTATACTCTACTAGGGGCCTTTGCTATGCTCGATCAGGGGCTTGTTATTCTCGAAGAGGGGCCTTTGTTATACTCGATTAGGGGACTTTGTTATATTCGAGCAGGGGACTTTGTTATACCCGATCAGGGTACTTTGTTATACTCCACCAGGGGACTTTGTTATACTTGATCAGGGGACTTTGTTATACTCGATCAGGGGACTTTGTTATACTCGACGAGGGTGCTTTGTTATACTCTACTAGGGGTCTATGTTATGCTCGATTAGGGGGATTTGTTATTCTCGATCAGTGGCCTTTGTTATACTCCACCCGGGGACTTTGTTATACTTGATCAGGGTACTTTTTTTTCGATCAGGGTACTTTGTTATATTCGATGAGGGGACTTTCTTATACTCGATCAGGGGGCTTTGTTAGACACGTTCAGGGGCCTATGTTATTCTCGATCAAGGTTCTTTGTTATACTCGACCAGGGGACTTTGTTATACTCGATGAGGGACCTTTGTTATACTCGATAAGGGGGCTTTATTATACTCGATCAGGGGACTTTTATATACCCGATCAGGGGCCTTTGTTATAGTCCACCAGGGGCCTTTGTTATACTCCACCAGGGGAATTTGTTATACTCGATCTGGGGACTTTGTTATACTCGACCAGGGGCCTTTGTTATCCTGAATCAGAGGCCTTTGTTATAGTCGACCAGGGAACTTTGTTATACTCGATGAGAGGACTTTGTTATACTTGATCGGGGGACTTTGCTATACTCGACCAGGGGACTTTGTTATACTCATTCAGGGGACTTTGTTATACTCGACCAGGGGGCTGTGTTATACTCGATTTGGGGACTCTGTAATACTCGATGAGGGCCTTTTGTATACTCTATCAAGGGCCTTTGTTATACTCGATCAGGGGACTTTGTTATACTCGATTAGGGGACTTTGGTATTTTCTACCAAGGGACTTTGTAACAATACTCGATCAGGGGATATGTTATATTCGTCCAGGGACTTTGTTATACTCGATTAGGGGACTTTGTTATGCTCGATTAGGTTACTTTGTTATACTCGATCAGGGGACTTTGTTATACTCGACCAGAGGACTTTGTTATACTCGATCAGTGGCTTTGTTAAACTCGATTAGAGGATTGTGTTGTACTCGATCAGGGGCTTTGTTATACTCGATCAGGGGCCTTTGTTATACTCGATGAGGGGGCTTTGTTATACTCGATCAGGGGACTTTTTTATACTCGATCAGGGGACTTTGTTATACACGATCAGGGGACTTTGTTATACCCGATCAGGAGACTTTGTTATACTCGATTAGGGACCTTTGTTATACTCGATTAGTGGGCTTTATTATACTCGATCGGGGGACTTTTTTATACTCGATCAGTGGACTTTGTTATACTCGATCAGGGGAATTTGTTATATATGACCAGGGGCCTTTGTTAAACTCGATCAGGAGACTTTGTTATACTCAATGAGGGGCTTTTGTTACACTCCAGCAGGGTACTTTGTTATACTCCATGAGGGGTCTTTGTTATACTCGATCAGGGGACTTTGTTATACTCGATCATGAGGCTTTGTTATACTCGATCAGGGGACTTTGTTATACTTGAGCAGGGGACTTTGTTATCCTCAACCAGGCGACTTTGTTATACTCGATCAGGGGACTTTGTTATACTCGATCAGGGGACTTTGGTATACTTGAGCAGGGGACTTTGTTATGCTCGATCAAGGGACTTGGTTATACTCGATCAGGGAACTTTGTTATACTCGATCAGGGAAATTTGTTATACTCGATGAGGGGCCTTTGTTATACTCGAGCAGGGGACTTTGTTATCCTCGACTAGGGGACTTTGTTATACTCGATCAGGGGACTTTGTTATACTCGATCAGGGGACTTTGGTATACTCGAGCAGGGGACTTTGTTATGCTCGATCAAGGGACTTTGTTATACTCGATCAGGGAACTTTGTTATAC
This sequence comes from Homarus americanus, assembly GCF_018991925.1. NCBI lineage: Eukaryota > Metazoa > Arthropoda > Malacostraca > Decapoda > Nephropidae > Homarus > Homarus americanus. The sequence continues at coordinate 22,186 of NW_024717272.1, read as the reverse complement.
TCGATCAGGGGACTTTGTTATACTCGACCAGGGAAATTTGTTATACTCGAACAGAGGACTTTGTTATCCTCGACCAGGGGACTTTGTTATACTCGATCAGGGGACTTTGTTATACTTGATCAGGGGCTTTGTTTAATCTATCAGGCGGACAATGTTTTACTCGATGAGGGGACTTTGTTATACTCGGTCAAGGGACTTTTTTATATTCGATGAGGGGACTTTCTTATACTCGATCAGGGGGCTTTGTTATACACGATCAAGGGACTATGTTATGCTCGACCAGGGGACTTTGTTATACTCGATGAGTGACCTTTGTTATACTCGATCAGGGGGCTTTATTATACTCGATCAGGGGACTTTTTTATACTCGATCAGGGGACTTTGTTATACTCGATCAAGCGGCTTTGTTATAATCGATCAGGGGACTTTGTTATACTGGACCAGGGGCCTTTGTTATAGTCCACCAGGGGCCTTTGTTATACTCCACCAGGGGAATTTGTTATACTCGATCAGGGGACTTTGTTATAGTCGATCAGGGGACTTTGTTATACTCGATCTGGGTACTTTGTTATAACCGACCAGGGGCCTTTGTTATACTCAACCAGGGGCCTTTGTTATACCCGACCAGGGGACTTTGTTATAGTCGATCAGGGGACTTTGTTATAGTTGATCAGGGGGCTTTGTTATATTCGATTACGGGACTTTGTTGTACTCGATCAAAGGACTTTCTTATACACGATCAGGGGACTTTGTTATACTCGATCAGGAGACTTTGTTATACTGTACCAGGGGACTTTGTTATAATCGATCAGGGGACATTGTTATCCTCGGTTAGGGGATTTTGGTATATTCTCTCAGGGGACTTCGTTATACTCGTTTAGAGGACTTTGTTATACTCGACCAGGGGACATTGCTATACTCGATCAGGGTTTTTGTTATACTCGATCAAGGGACTTTGTTATACTCGATGAGGGGACTTTGTTATACTCGACCAGGGAACTTTGTTATGCTCGACCAGGAGACGTTGCTATACTCGATCAGGGGACTTTGCTATACTCGATCCGGGGACTTTGTTATAATCGATCAGGGAACTTTGTTATGCTCGATCAGGGGACTTTTTTATACTCGATTAGGGGACTTTGTTATGCTCGATTAGGGGACTTTGTTATACTCGATCAGGGGACTTTGTTATATTCGATCAGGGGCCTTTGTTATACTCGATAAGGGGACTTTGTTATACTCAACCAGGTGACTTTGTTATACACGATCAGTGGACTTTGTTATACTCGATCAAGGGACATTGTTATACTCGATCAGGGAACTTTGTTATACTCGATCAGGGGACTTTGTTATACTCGACCAGGGGAATTTGTTATACTCGAGCAGGGGACTTTGTTATCCTCGACCAGGGGACTTTGTTATATTCGATGAGGGGACTCTCTTATACTCGATCAGGGGGCTTTGTTTTACTCAATCAGGGGACTTTGTTATATTCGATCAGGGGCCTTTCTTATACTCGATAAGGGGACTTTGTTATACTCAACCAGGTCACTTTGTTATACACGATCAGTGGACTTTGTTATGCTCGATCAAGGGACTTTGTTATTCTCGATCAGGGAACTTTGTTATACTCGATCAGGGGACTTTGTTATATTCGATCAGGGGCCTTTGTTATACTCGATAAGGGGACTTTGTTATACTCAACCAGGTGACTTTGTTATACACGATCAGTGGACTTTGTTATACTCGATCAAGGGACTTTGTTATACTCGATCAGGGAACTTTGTAATACTCGATCAGGGGACTTTGTTATACTCGACCAGGGGAATTTGTTATACTCGAGCAGGGGACTTTGTTATCCTCGACCAGGTTACTTTGTTATATTCGATGAGGGGACTTTCTTATACTCGATCAGGAGGCTTTGTTTTACACGATCAAGTGACTTTGTTATTATCGATTAGGGGCCTTTGTTATACTCGATGAGGGTGCTTTGTTATACTCGACCAGGGGACTTTGTTATACTCGATTAGGGAACTTTGTTATACTCGATCAAGGGTCTTTGGTATACTCGATCAGGGGACTTTTTCTATACTCGATTATTGGGCTTCGTTATACACGATCAGGGGACTTTGTTTTACTCAATCAGAAGGCTTTGTTATACTCGACCATGGACCATTGTTATTCTCGATCAGGGGGCTTTGTTATTATCGATTAGGGGCCTTTGTTATACTCGATCAGGGGACTTTGTTATACTCGACCAGGGGATTTTGTTATAGTCGATCAGGGGACTTTGTTATACTCGAGCAGAGGAATTTGTTATACTCGATCAGGGGATATGTAAAACTCGATTAGGGGACTTTTTTATACTCGATCAGGGTACTTTGTAATACTCGATTAGGGGACTTTGTAATACTCGATCAGGAGATTTGTTATTCTCGACCAGGGGTCTTTGTTATGCTCGATCAGGGGACTTGTGTATATTGGATCAGGCGCCGTTGTTATACTCGATCAGGGGACTTTGTTAAACTCGATGAGGGGGCTTTATTATACTCGATCAGGGGTCTTTGTTATGCTCGATGAGGGTGCTTTGTTATACTCTACTAGGGGCCTTTGCTATGCTCGATCAGGGGCTTTGTTATTCTCGAAGAGGGGCCTTTGTTATACTCGATTAGGGGACTTTGTTATATTCGAGCAGGGGACTTTGTTATACCCGATCAGGGTACTTTGTTATACTCCACCAGGGGACTTTGTTATACTTGATCAGGGGACTTTGTTATACTCGATCAGGGGACTTTGTTATACTCGACGAGGGTGCTTTGTTATACTCTACTAGGGGTCTATGTTATGCTCGATTAGGGGGATTTGTTATTCTCGATCAGTGGCCTTTGTTATACTCCACCCGGGGACTTTGTTATACTTGATCAGGGTACTTTTTCGATCAGGGTACTTTGTTATATTCGATGAGGGGACTTTCTTATACTCGATCAGGGGGCTTTGTTAGACACGTTCAGGGGCCTATGTTATTCTCGATCAAGGTTCTTTGTTATACTCGACCAGGGGACTTTGTTATACTCGATGAGGGACCTTTGTTATACTCGATAAGGGGGCTTTATTATACTCGATCAGGGGACTTTTATATACCCGATCAGGGGACTTTGTTATACTCGATCAAGGGACTTTGTTATACTGGACCAGGGGCCTTTGTTATAGTCCACCAGGGGCCTTTGTTATACTCCACCAGGGGAATTTGTTATACTCGATCTGGGGACTTTTTTATACCCGACCAGGGGCCTTTGTTTTCCTGAATCAGAGGCCTTTGTTATAGTCGACCAGGGAACTTTGTTATACTCGATGAGAGGACTTTGTTATTCCTGATCAGGGGACTTTGCTATACTCGACCAGGGGACTTTGTTATACTCATTCAGAAGACTTTGTTATACTCGACCAGGGGGCTGTGTTATACTCGATTAGGGGACTTTGTAATACTCGATGAGGGCCTTTTGTATACTCTATCAAGGGCCTTTGTTATACTCGATCAGGTGACTTTGTTATACTCGATTAGGGGACTTTGGTATTTTCTACCAGGGGACTTTGTAATAATACTCGATCAGGGGATATGTTATACTCGACCAGGGACTTTGTTATACTCGATTAGGGGACTTTGTTATGCTCGATTAGGTGACTTTGTTATACTCGATCAGGGGACTTTGTTATACTCGACCAGAGGACTTTGTTATACTCGATCAGTGGCTTTGTTAAACTCGATTAGGGGATTGTGTTGTACTCGATCAGGGGCTTTGTTATACTCGATCAGGGGCCTTTGTTATACTCGATGAGGGGGCTTTGTTATACTGGATCAGGGGACTTTTTTATACTCGATCAGGGGACTTTTTTATACACGATGAGGGGACTTTGTTATACCCGATCAGGAGACTTTGTTATACTCGATTAGGGACCTTTGTTATACTCGATTAGTGGGCTTTATTATACTCGATCGGGGGACTTTTTTATACTCGATCAGTGGACTTTGTTATACTCGATCAGGGGACTTTGTTATATACGACCAGGGGCCTTTGTTAAACTCGATCAGGAGACTTTGTTATACTCAATGAGGGGCTTTTGTTTCACTCCAGCAGGGTACTTTGTTATACTCGATGAGGGGTCTTTGTTATACTCGATCAGGGGACTTTGTTATACTCGATCATGAGGCTTTGTTATACTCGATCAGGGGACTTTGTTATACTCGATCAGGGGACTTTGGTATACTTGAGCAGGGGACTTTGTTATCCTCAACCAGGCGACTTTGTTATACTCGATCAGGGGACTTTGTTATACTCGATCAGGGGACTTTGGTATACTTGAGCAGGGGACTTTGTTATGCTCGATCAAGGGACTTGTTTATACTCGATCAGGGAACTTTGTTATACTCGATCAGGGGACTTTGTTATACTCGACCAGGGAAATTTGTTATACTCGAACAGAGGACTTTGTTATCCTCGACCAAGGGACTTTGTTATACTCGATCAGGGGACTTTGTTATACTTGATCAGGGGCTTTGTTATAATCTATCAGGCGGACAATGTTTTACTCGATGAGGGGACTTTGTTATACTCGGTCAAGGGACTTTTTTATATTCGATGAGGGGACTTTCTTATACTCGATCAGGGGGCTTTGTTATAGAACGATCAAGGGACTATGTTATGCTCGACCAGGGGACTTTGTTATACTCGATGAGTGACCTTTGTTATACTCGATCAGGGGGCTTTATTATACTCGATCAGGGAACTTTTTTATACTCGATCAGGGGACTTTGTTATACTCGATCAAGCGGCTTTGTTATAATCGATCAGGGGACTTTGTTATACTGGACCAGGGGCCTTTGTTATAGTCAACCAGGGGCCTTTGTTATACTCTACCAGGGGAATTTGTTATACTCGATCAGGGGACTTTGTTATAGTCGATCAGGGGACTTTGTTATACTCGATCTGGGGACTTTCTTATAACCGACCAGGGGCCTTTGTTATACTCAACCAGGGGCCTTTGTTATATCCGACCAGGGGACTTTGTTATAGTCGATCAGGGGACTTTGTTATACTTGATCAGGGGGCTTGTTATATTCGATTACGGGACTTTGTTGTACTCGATCATAGGACTTTCTTATACACGATCAGGGGACTTTGTTATACTCGATCAGGAGACTTTGTTATACTGTACCAGGGGACTTTGTTATACTCGATCAGGGGACATTGTTATCCTCGGTTAGGGGATTTTGGTATATTCTCTCAGGGGACTTCGTTATACTCGTTTAGAGGACTTTGTTATACTCGACCAGGGACATTTGCTATACTCGATCAGGGGTTTTGATATACTCTATCCAAAGGACTTATACTCGATGAGGAACTTATTTATATACTCGACCAGGAACTTTTGTTGCGCCGACCAGGAGACGTTGCTTCTCTCTCGATCAAGGAGACTTTACTCTCTCGATCAGGAGACTGTTATAATCGATCAGGGACTTTATGCTCGATCAGGGACTTTTTATACTAAGTTAAGGGGACTTTGTTATCAGTTAGGGGACTTTGTTATACTCGATCAGGGACTTTATATTCGATCAGGGGCCTTTGTTATATATGATAAGGGACTTGTTATACTCAACCAAGTGACTTTGTTATACGATCAGTGGACTTTGTGTACTCGATCAAGGACATTGTTATACTCGATCGAGGAACTTTACGCACTCGATCAGGGACTTTTGTTATACTCGACCAGGGAATTTGTACTCCTCGAGACTTGTATCCTCGACCAGGGGACTTTGTTATATTCGATGAGGGGACTCTCTTATACTCGATCAGGGGGCTTTGTTTTACTCAATCAGGGGACTTTGTTATATTCGATCAGGGGCCTTTCTTATACTCGATAAGGGGACTTTGTTATACTCAACCAGGTCACTTTGTTATACACGATCAGTGGACTTTGTTATACTCGATCAGGGGACTTTGGTATACTCTAGCAGGGGACTTTGTTATGCTCGATCAAGGGACTTTGTTATTCTCGATCAGGGAACTTTGTTATACTCGATCAGGGGACTTTGTTATATTCGATCAGGGGCCTTTGTTATACTCGATAAGGGGACTTTGTTGCTCTCAACGGTGGCTTTTGGTACTTCACACGATCGGTGGACTTTGTTATACTCCCGATCAAGGACTTTTATTTATACTCGATCAGGGAACACATTTATACTTGATCAGGAAAATTTGTTATACTCGACCAGGGGAATTTGTTATACTCGAGCAGGGGACTTTGTTATCCTCGACCAGGTTACTTTGTTATATTCGATAAGGGGACTTTCTTATACTCGATCAGGGGGCTTTGTTTTACACGATCAAGTGACTTTGTTATTATCGATTAGGGGCCTTTGTTTTACTCGATGAGGGTGCTTTGTTATACTCGACCAGGGGACTTTGTTATACTCGATTAGGGAACTTTGTTATACTCGATCAAGGGTCTTTGGTATACTCGATCAGGGGACTTTTTCTAAACTAGATTATTGGGCTTTGTTATACACGATCAGGGGACTTTGTTTTACTCAATCAGAAGGCTTTGTTATACTCGACCATGGACCATTGTTATTCTCGATCAGGGGGCTTTGTTATTATCGATTAGGGGCCTTTGTTATACTCGATCAGGGGACTTTGTTATACTCGACCAGGGGATTTTTTTATAGTCGATCAGGGGACTTTGTTATACTCGAGCAGAGGAATTTGTTATACTCGATCAGGGGATATGTTAAACTCGATTAGGGGACTTTGTAATACTCGATCAGGAGATTTGTTATACTCGACCAGGGGTCTTTGTTATGCTCGATCAGGGGACTTGTGTATATTGGATCAGGCGCCGTTGTTATACTCGATCAGGGGACTTTGTTAAACTCGATGAGGGGGCTTTATTATACTCGATCAGGGGTCTTTGTTATGCTCGATGAGGGTGCTTTGTTATACTCTACTAGGGGCCTTTGCTATGCTCGATCAGGGGCTTTGTTATTCTCGAAGAGGGGCCTTTGTTATACTCGATTAGGGGACTTTGTTATATTCGAGCAGGGGACTTTGTTATACCCGATCAGGGTACTTTGTTATACTCCACCAGGGGACTTTGTTATACTTGATCAGGGGACTTTGTTATACTCGATCAGGGGACTTTGTTATACTCGACGAGGGTGCTTTGTTATACTCTACTAGGGGTCTATGTTATGCTCGATTAGGGGGATTTGTTATTCTCGATCAGTGGCCTTTGTTATACTCCACCCGGGGACTTTGTTATACTTGATCAGGGTACTTTTTTTTCGATCAGGGTACTTTGTTATATTCGATGAGGGGACTTTCTTATACTCGATCAGGGGGCTTTGTTAGACACGTTCAGGGGCCTATGTTATTCTCGATCAAGGTTCTTTGTTATACTCGACCAGGGGACTTTATTGTACTCGATGAGGGACCTTTGTTATACTCGATAAGGGGGCTTTATTATACTCGATCAGGGGACTTTTATATACCCGATCAGGGGCCTTTGTTATAGTCCACCAGGGGCCTTTGTTATACTCCACCAGGGGAATTTGTTATACTCGATCTGGGGACTTTGTTATACTCGACCAGGGGCCTTTGTTATCCTGAATCAGAGGCCTTTGTTATAGTCGACCAGGGAACTTTGTTATACTCGATGAGAGGACTTTGTTATACTTGATCGGGGGACTTTGCTATACTCGACCAGGGGACTTTGTTATACTCATTCAGGGGACTTTGTTATACTCGACCAGGGGGCTGTGTTATACTCGATTTGGGGACTCTGTAATACTCGATGAGGGCCTTTTGTATACTCTATCAAGGGCCTTTGTTATACTCGATCAGGGGACTTTGTTATACTCGATTAGGGACTTTGGTATTTTCTATCCAGGGGACTTTGTAACAATACTCGATCAGGGGATATGTTATACTCGTCCAGGGACTTTGTTATACTCGATTAGGGGACTTTGTTATGCTCGATTAGGTTACTTTGTTATACTCGATCAGGGGACTTTGTTATACTCGACCAGCGGACTTTGTTATACTCGATCAGTGGCTTTGTTAAACTCGATTAGGGTATTGTGTTGTACTCGATCAGGGGCTTTGTTATACTCGATCAGGGGCCTTTGTTATACTCGATGAGGGGGCTTTGTTATACTCGATCAGGGGACTTTTTTATACTCGATCAGGGGACTTTGTTATACACGATCAGGGGACTTTGTTATACCCGATCAGGAGACTTTGTTATACTCGATTAGGGACCTTTGTTATACTCGATTAGTGGGCTTTATTATACTCGATCGGGGGACTTTTTTATACTCGATCAGTGGACTTTGTTATACTCGATCAGGGGAATTTGTTATATATGACCAGGGGCCTTTGTTAAACTCGATCAGGAGACTTTGTTATACTCAATGAGGGGCTTTTGTTACACTCCAGCAGGGTACTTTGTTATACTCCATGAGGGGTCTTTGTTATACTCGATCAGGGGACTTTGTTATACTCGATCATGAGGCTTTGTTATACTCGATCAGGGGACTTTGTTATACTTGAGCAGGGGACTTTGTTATCCTCAACCAGGCGACTTTGTTATACTCGATCAGGGGACTTTGTTATACTCGATCAGGGGACTTTGGTATACTTGAGCAGGGGACTTTGTTATGCTCGATCAAGGGACTTGGTTATACTCGATCAGGGAACTTTGTTATACTCGATCAGGGAAATTTGTTATACTCGATGAGGGGCCTTTGTTATACTCGAGCAGGGGACTTTGTTATCCTCGACTAGGGGACTTTGTTATACTCGATCAGGGGACTTTGTTATACTCGATCAGGGGACTTTGGTATACTCGAGCAGGGGACTTTGTTATGCTCGATCAAGGGACTTTGTTATACTCGATCAGGGAACTTTGTTATACTCGATCAGGGGACTTTGTTATACTCGACCAGGGAAATTTGTTATACTCGAACAGAGGACTTTGTTATCCTCGACCAGGGGACTTTGTTATACTCGATCAGGGGACTTTGTTATACTTGATCAGGGGCTTTGTTTAATCTATCAGGCGGACAATGTTTTACTCGATGAGGGGACTTTGTTATACTCGGTCAAGGGACTTTTTTATATTCGATGAGGGGACTTTCTTATACTCGATCAGGGGGCTTTGTTATACACGATCAAGGGACTATGTTATGCTCGACCAGGGGACTTTGTTATACTCGATGAGTGACCTTTGTTATACTCGATCAGGGGGCTTTATTATACTCGATCAGGGGACTTTTTTATACTCGATCAGGGGACTTTGTTATACTCGATCAAGCGGCTTTGTTATAATCGATCAGGGGACTTTGTTATACTGGACCAGGGGCCTTTGTTATAGTCCACCAGGGGCCTTTGTTATACTCCACCAGGGGAATTTGTTATACTCGATCAGGGGACTTTGTTATAGTCGATCAGGGGACTTTGTTATACTCGATCTGGGTACTTTGTTATAACCGACCAGGGGCCTTTGTTATACTCAACCAGGGGCCTTTGTTATACCCGACCAGGGGACTTTGTTATAGTCGATCAGGGGACTTTGTTATAGTTGATCAGGGGGCTTTGTTATATTCGATTACGGGACTTTGTTGTACTCGATCAAAGGACTTTCTTATACACGATCAGGGGACTTTGTTATACTCGATCAGGAGACTTTGTTATACTGTACCAGGGGACTTTGTTATAATCGATCAGGGGACATTGTTATCCTCGGTTAGGGGATTTTGGTATATTCTCTCAGGGGACTTCGTTATACTCGTTTAGAGGACTTTGTTATACTCGACCAGGGGACATTGCTATACTCGATCAGGGTTTTTGTTATACTCGATCAAGGGACTTTGTTATACTCGATGAGGGGACTTTGTTATACTCGACCAGGGAACTTTGTTATGCTCGACCAGGAGACGTTGCTATACTCGATCAGGGGACTTTGCTATACTCGATCCGGGGACTTTGTTATAATCGATCAGGGAACTTTGTTATGCTCGATCAGGGGACTTTTTTATACTCGATTAGGGGACTTTGTTATGCTCGATTAGGGGACTTTGTTATACTCGATCAGGGGACTTTGTTATATTCGATCAGGGGCCTTTGTTATACTCGATAAGGGGACTTTGTTATACTCAACCAGGTGACTTTGTTATACACGATCAGTGGACTTTGTTATACTCGATCAAGGGACATTGTTATACTCGATCAGGGAACTTTGTTATACTCGATCAGGGGACTTTGTTATACTCGACCAGGGGAATTTGTTATACTCGAGCAGGGGACTTTGTTATCCTCGACCAGGGGACTTTGTTATATTCGATGAGGGGACTCTCTTATACTCGATCAGGGGGCTTTGTTTTACTCAATCAGGGGACTTTGTTATATTCGATCAGGGGCCTTTCTTATACTCGATAAGGGGACTTTGTTATACTCAACCAGGTCACTTTGTTATACACGATCAGTGGACTTTGTTATACTCGATCAGGGGACTTTGGTATACTCTAGCAGGGGACTTTGTTATGCTCGATCAAGGGACTTTGTTATTCTCGATCAGGGAACTTTGTTATACTCGATCAGGGGACTTTGTTATATTCGATCAGGGGCCTTTGTTATACTCGATAAGGGGACTTTGTTATACTCAACCAGGTGACTTTGTTATACACGATCAGTGGACTTTGTTATACTCGATCAAGGGACTTTGTTATACTCGATCAGGGAACTTTGTAATACTCGATCAGGGGACTTTGTTATACTCGACCAGGGGAATTTGTTATACTCGAGCAGGGGACTTTGTTATCCTCGACCAGGTTACTTTGTTATATTCGATGAGGGGACTTTCTTATACTCGATCAGGAGGCTTTGTTTTACAGGATCAAGTGACTTTGTTATTATCGATTAGGGGCCTTTGTTATACTCGATGAGGGTGCTTTGTTATACTCGACCAGGGGACTTTGTTATACTCGATTAGGGAACTTTGTTATACTCGATCAAGGGTCTTTGGTATACTCGATCAGGGGACTTTTTCTATACTCGATTATTGGGCTTCGTTATACACGATCAGGGGACTTTGTTTTACTCAATCAGAAGGCTTTGTTATACTCGACCATGGACCATTGTTATTCTCGATCAGGGGGCTTTGTTATTATCGATTAGGGGCCTTTGTTATACTCGATCAGGGGACTTTGTTATACTCGACCAGGGGATTTTGTTATAGTCGATCAGGGGACTTTGTTATACTCGAGCAGAGGAATTTGTTATACTCGATCAGGGGATATGTAAAACTCGATTAGGGGACTTTTTTATACTCGATCAGGGTACTTTGTAATACTCGATTAGGGGACTTTGTAATACTCGATCAGGAGATTTGTTATTCTCGACCAGGGGTCTTTGTTATGCTCGATCAGGGGACTTGTGTATATTGGATCAGGCGCCGTTGTTATACTCGATCAGGGGACTTTGTTAAACTCGATGAGGGGGCTTTATTATACTCGATCAGGGGTCTTTGTTATGCTCGATGAGGGTGCTTTGTTATACTCTACTAGGGGCCTTTGCTATGCTCGATCAGGGGCTTTGTTATTCTCGAAGAGGGGCCTTTGTTATACTCGATTAGGGGACTTTGTTATATTCGAGCAGGGGACTTTGTTATACCCGATCAGGGTACTTTGTTATACTCCACCAGGGGACTTTGTTATACTTGATCAGGGGACTTTGTTATACTCGATCAGGGGACTTTGTTATACTCGACGAGGGTGCTTTGTTATACTCTACTAGGGGTCTATGTTATGCTCGATTAGGGGGATTTGTTATTCTCGATCAGTGGCCTTTGTTATACTCCACCCGGGGACTTTGTTATACTTGATCAGGGTAATTTTTTCGATCAGGGTACTTTGTTATATTCGATGAGGGGACTTTCTTATACTCGATCAGGGGGCTTTGTTAGACACGTTCAGGGGCCTATGTTATTCTCGATCAAGGTTCTTTGTTATACTCGACCAGGGGACTTTGTTATACTCGATGAGGGACCTTTGTTATACTCGATAAGGGGGCTTTATTATACTCGATCAGGGGACTTTTATATACCCGATCAGGGGACTTTGTTATACTCGATCAAGGGACTTTGTTATACTGGACCAGGGGCCTTTGTTATAGTCCACCAGGGGCCTTTGTTATACTCCACCAGGGGAATTTGTTATACTCGATCTGGGGACTTTGTTATACTCGACCAGGGGCCTTTGTTATCCTGAATCAGAGGCCTTTGTTATAGTCGACCAGGAAACTTTGTTATACTCGATGAGAGGACTTTGTTATACTTGATCAGGGGACTTTGCTATACTCGACCAGGGGACTTTGTTATACTCATTCAGGGGACTTTGTTATACTCGACCAGGGGGCTGTGTTATACTCGATTAGGGGACTCTGTAATACTCGATGAGGGCCTTTTGTATACTCTATCAAGGGCCTTTGTTATACTCGATCAGGGGACTTTGTTATACTCGATTAGGGAACTTTGGTATTTTCTACCAGGGGACTTTGTAATAATACTCGATCAGGGGATATGTTATACTCGTCCAGGGACTTTGTTATACTCGATTAGGGGACTTTGTTATGCTCGATTAGGTGACTTTGTTATACTCGATCAGGGGACTTTGTTATACTCGACCAGAGGACTTTGTTATACTCGATCAGTGGCTTTGTTAAACTCGATTAGGGGATTGTGTTGTACTCGATCAGGGGCTTTGTTATACTCGATCAGGGGCCTTTGTTATACTCGATGAGGGGGCTTTGTTATACTCGATCAGGGGACTTTTTTATACTCGATCAGGGAACTTTGTTATACACGATCAGGGGACTTTGTTATACCCGATCAGGAGACTTTGTTATACTCGATTAGGGACCTTTGTTATACTCGATTAGTGGGCTTTATTTTACTCGATCGGGGGACTTTTTTATACTCGATCAGTGGACTTTGTTATACTCGATCAGGGGACTTTGTTATATATGACCAGGGGCCTTTGTTAAACTCGATCAGGAGACTTTGTTATACTCAATGAGGGGCTTTTGTTACGCTCCAGCAGGGTACTTTGTTATACTCCATGAGGGGTCTTTGTTATACTCGATCAGGGGACTTTGTTATACTCGATCATGAGGCTTTGTTATACTCGATCAGGGGACTTTGTTATACTCGATCAGGGGACTTTGGTATACTTGAGCAGGGGACTTTGTTATCCTCAACCAGGCGACTTTGTTATACTCGATCAGGGGACTTTGTTATACTCGATCAGGGGACTTTGGTATACTTCAGCAGGGGACTTTGTTATGCTCGATCAAGGGACTTGGTTATACTCGATCAGGGATTTTTGTTATACTCGATCAGGGAAATTTGTTATACTCGATGAGGGGCTTTGTTATACTCGAGCAGGGGACTTTGTTATCCTCGACTAGGGGACTTTGTTATACTCGATCAGGGGACTTTGTTATACTCGATCAGGGGACTTTGGTATACTCGAGCAGGGGACTTTGTTATGCTCGATCAAGGGACTTTGTTATACTCGATCAGGGAACTTTGTTATACTCGATCAGGGGACTTTGTTATACTCGACCAGGGAAATTTGTTATACTCGAACAGAGGACTTTGTTATCCTCGACCAGGGGACTTTGTTATACTCGATCAGGGGACTTTGTTATACTTGATCAGGGGCTTTGTTATAATCTATCAGGCGGACAATATTTTACTCGATGAGGGGACTCTGTTATACTCGGTCAAGGGACTTTTTTATATTCGATGAGGGGACTTTCTTATACTCGATCAGGGGGCTTTGTTATACACGATCAAGGGACTATGTTATGCTCGACCAGGGGACTTTGTTATACTCGATGAGTGACCTTTGTTATACTCGATCAGGGGGCTTTATTATACTCGGTCAGGGGACTTTTTTATACTCGATCAAGGGACTTTGTTATACTCGATCAAGCGGCTTTGTTATAATCGATCAGGGGACTTTGTTATAATGGACCAGGGGCCTTTGTTATAGTCCACCAGGGGCCTTTGTTATGCTCCACCAGGGGACTTTGTTATACTCGATCTGGGGACTTTGTTATAATCGACCAGGGGCCTTTGTTATACTCAACCAGGGGCCTTTGTTATACCCGACCAGGGGACTTTGTTATAGTCGATCATGGGACTTTGTTATACTTGATCAGGGGGCTTTGTTATATTCGATTACGGGACTTTGTTGTACTCGATCAGAGGACTTTCTTATACACGATCAGGGGACTTTGTTATACTCGATCAGGAGACTTTTTTATACTGTACCAGGGGACTTTGTTATACTCGATCAGGGGACATTGTTATCCTCGGTTAGGGGATTTTGGTATATTCTCTCAGGGGACTTCGTTATACTCGTTTAGAGGACTTTGTTATACTCGACCAGGGGACATTGCTATACTCGATCAGGGTTTTTGTTATACTCGATCAAGGGACTTTGTTATACTCGATGAGGGGGCTTTGTTATACTCGACCAGGGAACTTTGTTATGCTCGACCAGGGGACGTTGCTATACTCGATCAGGGGACTTTGTTATACTCGATCAGGGGACTTTGTTATACTCGATCAGGAGACTTTTTTATACTGTACCAGGGGACTTTGTTATACTCGATCAGGGGACATTGTTATACTCGGTTAGGGGATTTTGGAATATTCTCTCAGGGGACTTCGTTATACTCGTTTAGAGGACTTTGTTATACTCGACCAGGGGACATTGCTATAAGCGATCAGGGTTTTTGTTATACTCGATCAAGGGACTTTGTTATACTCGATGAGGGGGCTTTGTTATACTCGATCAGGGAACTTTGATATACTCGATCAGGGGACTTTGTTATACTCGATCAAGGGACTTTGTTATACTCAATGAAGGGACTTTGTTATACTCGACCAGGGGACTTTGTTATCCTCGATCAGGGGACTTTGTTATACTCGATTACGGGCTGTTGTTATATTCCATCAGGGGACTTTGTTATACTCGATGAGGGGGCTTTGTTATACTCGATCAGGGGACTCTGTTATACTCGATCAGGGGACTCTGTTATACTCGATCAGGGGACTTTGTTATATTCGATCAGGGGCCTTTGTTATTCTCGATAAGGGGACTTTGTTATACTCAACCAGGTGACTTTGTTATACACGATCAGTGGACTTTGTTATACTCGATCAGGGGACTTTGGTATACTCTAGCAGGGGACTTTGTTATGCTCGATCAAGGGACTTTGTTATACTCGATCAGGGAACTTTGTTATACTCGATCAGGGGACTTTGTTATACTCAACCAGGGGAATTTGTTATACTCGAGCAGGGGACTTTGTTATCCTCGACCAGGGGACTTTGTTATATTCGATGAGGGGACTTTCTTATACTCGATCAGGGGGCTTTGTTTTACACGATCAAGGTACTTTGTAAATATCGATTAGGGGCCTTTGTTATACTCGATGAGGGTGCTTTGTTATACTCGACCAGGGGACTTTGTTATACTCGATCAGGGAACTTAGTTATACTCGATCAAGGGTCGTTGGTATACTCGATCAGGGGACTTTTTCTAAACTCGATTAGGGGGCTTTGTTATTATCGATTAGGGGCCTTTGTTATACTCGATCAGGGGACTTTGTTATACCCGATCAGGAGACTTTGTTATACTCGATTAGGGACCTTTGTTATACTCTACTAGGGGTCTATGTTATGCTCGATTAGGGGACTTTGTTAATCTCGATCAGGGGTCTTTGTTATACTCGATCAGGGGTCTTTGTTATGCTCGATCAGGGGACTTGTGTATATTGGATCAGGCGCCGTTGTTATACTCGATCAGGGGACTTTGTTAAACTCGATGAGGGGGCTTTATTATACTCGATCAGGGGTCTTTGTTATGCTCGATGAGGGTGCTTTGTTATACTCTACTAGGGGCCTTTGCTATGC
Organism: Homarus americanus; assembly: GCF_018991925.1. NCBI lineage: Eukaryota > Metazoa > Arthropoda > Malacostraca > Decapoda > Nephropidae > Homarus > Homarus americanus. The sequence goes on along the minus strand of NW_024717272.1, from coordinate 6,145 downwards.
TCGATCAGGGGCTTTGTTATTCTCGAAGAGGGGCCTTTGTTATACTCGATTAGGGGACTTTGTTATATTCGACCAGGGGACTTTGTTATACCCGATCAGGGTACTTTGTTATACTCCACCAGGGGACTTTGTGATAATTGATCAGGGGACATTGTTATACTCGACGAGGGTGCTTTGTTATACTCTCACTAGGGGTCTATGTTATGCTCGATTAGGGGGCTTTGTTATTCTCGATCAGTGGCCTTTGTTATACTCCACCCGGGGACTTTGTTATACTTGATCAGGGTACTTTTTTTCGATCAAGGTACTTTGTTATATTCGATGAGGGGACTTTCTTATACTCGATCAGGGGGCTTTGTTAGACACGTTCAGGGGCCTATGTTATTCTCGATCAAGGGACTTTGTTATACTCGACCAAGGGACTTTGTTATACTCGATGAGGGACCTTTGTTATACGCGATAAGGGGGCTTTATTATACTCGATCAGGGGACTTTTTTATACCCGATCAGGGGACTTTGTTATATTCGATCAAGGGACTTTGTTATACTGGACCAGGGGCCTTTGTTATAGTCCACCAGGGGCCTTTGTTATACTCCACCAGGGGAATTTGTTATACTCGATCTGGGGACTTTGTTATACTCGACCAGGGGCCTTTGTTATCCTGAATCAGAGGCCTTTGTTATAGTCGACCAGGGAACTTTGTTATACTCGATCAGGGGACTTTGTTATACTCGATCAGAGGATTTTCTTATACTTGATCAGGGGTCTTTGCTATACTCTACCATGGGACTTTGTTATACTCATTCAGGGGACTTTGTTATACTCGACCAGGGGGCTGTGTTATACTCGATTAGGGGACTTTGTAATACTCGATGAGGGCCTTTTGTATACTCTATCAAGGGCCTTTGTTATACTCGATTAGGGGACTTTGTTATACTCGATCAGGGGACTTTGTAATAATACTCGATCAGGGGATATTTTATACTCGACCAGGGACTTTGTTATACTCGATTAGGGGACGTTGTTATGCTCGATTAGGTGACTTTGTTATACTCGATCAGGGGACTTTGTTATACTCGACCAAAGGACTTTGTTATACTCGATCAGTGGCTTTGTTAAACTCGATTAGGGGATTGTGTTGTACTCGATCAGGGGACTTTGTTATACTCGATCAAGGGACTTTGGTATACTTGAGCAGGGGACTTTGTTATGCTCGATCAAGGGACTTGGTTATACTCGATCAGGGAACTTTGTTATACTCGATCAGGAAAATTTGTTATACTCGATGAGGGGCCTTTGTTATACTCGAGCAGGGGACTTTGTTATCCTCGACTAGGGGACTTTGTTATACTGGATCAGGGGACTTTGTTATACTCGATCAGGGGACTTTGGTATACTCGAGCAGGGGACTTTGTTATGCTCGATCAAGGGACTTTGTTATACTCGACCAGGGGGTTGTGTTATACTCGATTAGGGGACTTTGTAATACTCGATGAGGGCCTTTTGTATACTCAATCAAGGGCCTTTGTTATACTCGATGAGGGGACTTTGTTATACTCGATTAGGGGACTTTGTTATTTTACCAGGGGACTTTGTAATAATACTCGATCAGGGGATATGTTATACTCGATCAGGGGACTTTGGTATACTCGAGCAGGGGACTTTGTTATGCTCGATCAAGGGACTTTGTTATAATCGATCAGGGACTTTGTTATACTCGATCAGGGGACTTTGTTATACTCGACCAGGGAAATTTGTTATACTCGAACAGAGGACTTTGTTATCCTCGACCAGGGGTCTTTGTTATACTCGATGAGGGAACTTTGTTATACTCGATTAGGGGACTTTGTTATGCTCGATTAGGTGACTTTGTTATACTCGATCAGGGGACTTTGTTATACTCGACCAGAGTACTTTGTTATACTCGATCAGTGGCTTTGTTAAACTCGATTAGGGGATTGTGTTGTACTCGATCAGGGGCTTTGTTATACTCGATCAGTGGCCTTTGTTATACTCGATGAGGGGGCTTTGTTATACTGGATCAGGGGACTTTTTTATACTCGATCAGGGGACTTTTTTATACATGATCAGGGGACTTTGTTATACCCGATCAAGAGACTTTGTTATACTCGATCAGGAGACTTTGTTATACTCAATGAGGGGCTTTTGTTACACTCCATCAGGGTACTTTGTTATACTCGATGAGGGGTTTTTGTTATACTCGATCAGGGGACTTTGTTATACTCGATCATGAGGCTTTGTTATACTCGATCAGGGGACTTTGTTATCCTCAACCAGGCGACTTTGTTATACACGATCAGGGGACTTTGTTATACTCGATCAGGGGACTTTGGTATACTTGAGCAGGGGACTTTGTTATGCTCGATCAAGGGACTTGGTTATACTCGATCAGGGAACTTTGTTATACTCGATCAGGAAAATTTGTTATACTCGATGAGGGGCCTTTGTTATACTCGAGCAGGGGACTTTGTTATCCTCGACTAGGGGACTTTGTTATACTCGATCAGGGGACTTTGTTATACTCGATCAGGGGACTTTGGTATACTCGAGCAGGGGACTTTGTTATGCTCGATCAAGGGACTTTGTTATAATCGATCAGGGAACTTTGTTATACTCGATCAGGGGACTTTGTTATACTCGACCAGGGAAATTTGTTATACTCGATCAGAGGACTTTGTTATCCTCGACCAGGGGTCTTTGTTATACTCGATCAGGGGACTTTGTTATACTTGATCAGGGGCTTTGTTATAATCTATCAGGCGGACAATGTTTTACTCGATGAGGGGACTTTGTTATACTCGGTTAAGGGACTTTTTTATATTCGATGAGGTCGCTTTGTATACTCGATCAGGGGACTTTGTTATACTCGAAGAGGGGGCTTTGTTATATTCGATCAGGGGACTTTGTTATACTCAATCAAAGGCCTTTGTTATACTCGATTAGAGGACTTTGTTATACTCTATCAGGGGACTTTGTTATAATCGAGCAGGGGGCTTTGTTATACTCGATCAGGGGACTTTGTTATACTCGACCAAGAAACTTTGTTTTACTAGATCAGGGGACTTTGTTATACTCGATTCGGGGACTTTGTTATACTCGATCAGGGGACTTTATTAAAATTGATCAGGGGGCTTTTTTATGCTCGTAATGGGGACTTTGTTATACTCGACCAGGGGACTTTGTTTTACTCGATGAGGGGACTTATTTATACTCGATGAGGGGGCTTTGATGAACTCGATCAGGGGACTTTGTTATACTCGATCAGGGGACAAATTTATACTCGATGAAGGGGCTTTGTTATACTCGATCAGGGGACTGTGTTATACTCGACCAGCGGACTTTGTTATATTCGATCAGGGGACTTTATTATACTTGATGAGGGGACTTTGTAATATACAATCAGGGGGGCTTTGTTATACTCGCCCAGGGACCTTTGTTATGCTCGTTAAGGGGAATTTGTTATACTCGATCAGGGGCATTTGTTATACTCGATGAAGGGCCTTTGCTATACTCGATCAGGGGACTTTGTTAGACTCGATTAGGGGCTTTTGTTATACTCGATCAGGGGACTTTGTTATACTCGATGAGGGGCCTTTGTTATACTCGATCAGGGGACTTATTTATACTCGATGAGGGGGCTTTGATATACTCGATCAGAGGACTTTGTTATACTCGATCAGGGGACTTTGTTATACTCGATGATTGGTCTTTGTTATACTCGATCAGGGGACTTTGTTATACTCCATCAGGGGTCTTTGTTATCCTTGATCAGGGGCCTTTGTTATACTCGGCCAGGGGACTTTGATATACACGATGAGGCGGCTTTGTTATACTCGATGATGGGTCTTTGTTTTGCTCGATCAGGGGACTTATTTATACTCGATGAGGGGGCTTTGATATACTCGATCAGAGGACTTTTTTATACTCGATCAGGGGACTTTGTTATACTCGATGATTGGGCTTTGTTATACTCGATCAGGGCCCTTTGTTATAGTCGACCAGGGGACTTTGTTATACTCGATGAGGGGCCCTTGATATACTCGATCAGGCGACGTTGTTATACTCGATGAGGGGCCTTTGTTATACTCGACCTGGGGACTTTGTTATACTCGATCAGGGGACTTTGTTATACTCGATGAGGGGCCCTTGATATACTCGATCAGGGGACTTATTTATACTCGATGATTGGGCTTTGTTATACTTGATGAGGGGCCTTTGTTATACTCGACCAGGGGACTTTGTTATACTCGATTAGGGGACTTTGTTATACTCGATGATTGGGCTTTGTTATACTTGATCAGGGGCCTTTGTTATACTCGACCAGGGGACTTTGTTATACTCGATTAGGGGACTTATTTATACTCGATGAGGGGGTTTTGACATACTCGATCAGGGGACTTTGTTATACTCCTTCAAGGGTCTTTGTTATCCTTGATCTGTGGCCTTTCTTATACTCGACCAGGGGACTTTGTTATACTCGATCAGGGGACATTGTTATGCTCGACCAGGGGACTTTGTTATACTCGATTAGGGGACTTTGTTGTACTCGACCAGGGGAATTTGTTATACTCGATCAGGAGACTTTGTTATACTCGATGAGGGGCCATTGTTATACTCGACCAGCGGACTTTGTTATACTCGACCAGGGGACTTTGTTATACTCGATGAGGGGCCCTTGATATACTCGATCAGGTTACTTATTTATTTTCGATGATTGGGCTTTGCTATACTCGATCAGGGGACTTTGTTATACTCCATCAGGGGTCTTTGTTATCCTTGATCAGGGGCCTTTGTTATACCCGACCAGGAGACTTTGTTATACTCGATCAAGGGACTTTGTTATGCTCGACTAGGGGACTTTGTTATACTCGATTAGGGGACTTTGTTGTACTCGACCAGGGGAATTTGTTATACTCGATCAGGGGACTTTGTTATACTCGATGAGTGGGCTTTGTTATACTCGATCAACGGACTTTGTTATACTCGATTAGGGGACTTTGTTATACTCGACCAGGGGACTTTGTTATACTCAATCAGGGGACTTTGTTATACTCGATGAGGGGACTTTGTTATACTCGATCAGGGGACTTATTTATACTCGATGAGGGGGCTTTGATATAATCGATCAGAGGACTTTGTTATACTCGATCAGGGGACTTTGTTATACTCGATGATTAGGCTTTGTTATATTCGATCAGGGGCCTTTGTTATAGTCGACCAGGGCACTTTGTTATACTCGATCAGGGGACTTTGTTATACTGGATGAGGGGCCCTTGATATACTCGATCAGGCGACTTTGTTATACTCGATGAGGGGCCTTTGTTATACTCGACCTGGGGACTTTGTTATACTCGATCATGGGACTTTGTTATACTCGATGAGGGGCCCTTGATATACTCGATCAGGGGACTTATGTATACTCGATGAAGGGGCTTTGATATACTCGATCAGAGGACTTTGTTATACTCGATCAGGGGACTTTGTTATACTCGATGATTGGGCTTTGTTATACTTGATCAGGGGCCTTTGTTATACTCGACCAGGGGACTTTGTTATACTCGATCAGGGAACTTTGTTATGCTCGACCAGGAAACTTTGTTATACTCGATCAGGGGATTTTGTTATGCTCGACCACGGGACTTTGTTATACTCGATCAGGGGACTTTGTTATTCTCCATCATGGGTCTTTGTTATCCTTGATCAGGGGTCTTTGTTATACTCGACCAGGGGAGTTTGTTATACTCGATCAGGGGCCTTTGTTATACTCGACCAGGGGACTTTGTTATACTCGATCAGGGGACTTTGTTATACTCGATGAGGGGTCTTTGTTATTCTCGATCAGGGGACTTATTTATACTCGTTGAGGGGGCTTTGATATACTCGATCAGAGGACTTTGTTATACGCGATCAGGGGACTTTGTTATACTCGATGATCGGGCTTTGTTATACTTGATCAGGGGCCTTTGTTATACTCCATCAGGGGTCTTTGTTATCCTTGCTCAGGGGTCTTTGTTATACTCGACCAGGGAACTTTGTTATACTCGATCAGGGGACTTTCTTATGCTCGACAACGGGACTTTGTTATTCTCGATGAGGCGGCTTTGTTATACTCGACGAGGGTCT
>NW_024717271.1:22500-35506 GCF_018991925.1 Homarus americanus | reverse complement strand
ATCATTATTACTTCGTTCAGTTACGTATTGCTCTCAGAAACCAGGTTGTTAGCCTCAAAATCCTCATTAACAAAAGTCACCAAAGAATATACTCGTTTCCTGAATGTTTTGACTAACATTAAACATATCCTCAAATCTTGTACACATTCTTCCTCTACAAAACAGGTGAGAAAGAGGAAGAGAGGAAAGAAAGAAGAAGAAGAAGAAAGAAAAGAAAGAAGAGGAAGAAAAGAAAGAAAAGAAAAAAGAAAGAAAGAAAGAAGAAGAAAGAAAGAAGAAAGAAGAAGAAGAAGAGAGGAAGAAGGAAGAAAGAAGAAAGAAGAAGAAGAAGAAAGAAGAAGAAGAAGAAGACGAAGAAAGAAGAAGAAGAAGAAGAAAGAAAGAAAGAAGAAAGAAAGAAGAAGAAGAAAAGAAGAAGGAAAAGAAGAAAGAAGAAGACAAAGACGAAGACGAAGAGAGGAAGGAGAAAGAGGAAGAAGAAGAAAGAAAGAAAAGAAGAAGAAAGAAAGAAGAAGAAGAAGAAGAAGAAGAACCTAACCTAACCTAACCTATCTCTACACAACACAGAGCAGTTAAGAAGACCTGACTCACCTGCTAATTAACATACACTTTTATACATACATACATACATACATACATACATACATACATACATACATACATACATACATACATACATACATACTGTCAACTCTGTGAATAATACACTAATGTAAGCACAACGTCAGTATGTATGTATGTTTTTCTGAGAGAGAGAGAGAGAGAGAGAGAGAGAGAGAGAGGTATAACATTCCAGAGGCCAACACATCCCGTTTCCTGGAACTCCCTCATTCTCTCCCTCTCTTCTCTCTCTCCCTTCTTCCTTTTCTCCCTCTCTCCTTTCGTCCTCTCCCCTCCTTCCTTCCTACCCTCTCCCGTTCTCTCCCTCTCTAGTTGCGATGGGAAGGAGGGATCTGATGAAGAGAGAGAGAGAGAGAGAGAGACAGAGAGAGAGAGACTGTTTTGGTAACGTTAGCTTCTGTGTCACTGAGGTTGAGGAAGAGTGGAGGGGGAGAGTAGGAAAGGGAGGTAGAAAGGGAAAGGGAGGGGGGAGGAGGAGGGGGGAAAGGGGTGTAGGAGGGAGTTGAGCATTATAAAGTCCGGAATGTTAGAAGCAGGAGTAATAACCTAACCTCTTCTACGTTATGTTAATGAAATAGGTTCAATTTAATGTATACGTGTGTGTGTTGTCGTCTCTCTCTCTCTACTCTCTCTCTCTCTCTCTCTCTTTCACCATGGGAACTCCTCTGGTATAAGACAGTTGCCAAGTTCTGTCTCACCGGAAAGATCTGTAACCTGGTGTAATCTGTGTGTGTGTATATGTATGTATGTGTGTATGTATGTACTGTATGTACAGTACTGTCTGTATGTGTGTGTGTATGTACCCAAATTCATATATATATATATATATATATATATATATATATATATATATATATATATATATATATATATATATATAAATAAAATGGATAAACATACCTTTATTACACATACATACATACATACATACATACATACATGTACATACATACATACATACATACATACATTACATACATACATACATACATACATACAATTACGGCACATACATACATACATACATACATACAGTACATACAGTACATACATACAGTACATACAATACATACATACATACATACATACATACACATACATACATACAGTACATACAGTACATACACACATACACACATACATACATACATACACACACATACATACATACATACAGCACACACATACATACATACATACACACATACATACATACATACACACACATACACATACACACACATACACACATACATACACACATACACACACTCCTTACTTATCAACACAACAACCCAAACTCATTAACATAAAAAAATATGGAGGTAAAAAGTAAAATATATATATATGACTTATAGCAGCACAACTGTCAGTCATATGTACCTGCACCCCACCCCAGCGCGCTGGGGGGGGGCATCCCAACAACTCCCTATCAGAGTGCTGCTCACTGTAATAATATCGAGAGTAAATACGCCCTTATGTCCCCTTCAGTTGGGTTAGAGAGAGAGAGAGAGAGCGAGAGAGAGAGAGAGAGAGAGAGAGAGAGAGAGAGAGAGAGAGATAATACACATATCAAATATATTCAAATCTCCACACACACACACACACACACACATACACATACACACACACACACACACACACACACACATACATACACACACACACACACACACACACACACACACACACACACACACACACACACACACACACACACACACACACACACACACACACACACACACACACACACACACACACACACACACACACACACACACACACACAGCAAAACAGCAATGAATCAGTTGCCAAATACACGATAATATTTTTACAATTTACGAGTTACGACATACGATAACAAAGAAACGAAAATCAATAATATAACCACATAGTATAATACATAGTATAGCCACATAGTATAACCCACATAAGTATAATACACATAGTATATTACATGGTATAGCCACATAGTATATACATAGTATAGCCATAGTATAGCCACATAATATACATGCACATAGTATAGCATAAGGTATAGCCATAATATAATACATAGTATAATACATGGTATGTGCATAGTGTATTACATAGTATAGCCATAATAATACATATTATAGCAACATAATATAGCCAAGTATACTTGTATAATATAGCCACATGGTATAGCAACATAATATGGCATCATAAAATAGCGGGTAAAAATAAATAGAAAATGGAATAAGCAATAAAATGAATAAATAAAATTGATGCTAAAATGGGCAGATGCATGAATGATAAAAGCAAGAGAGAGAGAGAGAGAGATGGAGAGAGGACACATCATAGCAGCAAGCGAAGAAAAGTGGAGTGTGTAATACTGTGTGTAGAATCAAGTCTCCTCTCCTTGACATACCATACCAGGCCCCAACTTCGGACATGGCCTGCTCTGTGGGGATGGGGGGAGAGTCAGAAAGGGGGAGAGGAGGGGGAGGTGGGAGATGGAGTGGTTGGGATGGGGTTTGGTGGTGAGAAGGAGGGGGGTCTGGTGAGGGTTTTTTGATGGGGGTAGGAGGAGGGGAGGGGGAAGGGGAGAGGAGAGATAGAGGTGGGTTGTGGTGGGGAGGTGTTTGTTGAGGAGAGGGTGAAGAGCCGTGGGAGGGAAGGGAGGTGATGGGGAAGGTAGGAGTGGGGAGGGAGGTTGGGTGGGGGAGGGGGGAAAGGAAGGTAGGGAGGTGGGGGAGGGGGAAGGAGTAGGAGTGGGGGAGGGGAAAGGTAGAGATTGGGGAGGAGAAGGTAGGGTGGGGAAGGAAGAATGGAGTGGGAGGGATGGTGGGGTGGGGGAGGAGGTGAGATGGAGTGGTGAGGGGTGGGAGGAACCAGGCCACAGTGGATTTGGATTTATAAGGGGGTGGTAGAAAGCAGCCGTCCTTGACGATGTTTCTACACGCCAGACTCGCGGAGGTGATCTCCAGGCAAGAAGCAGCAACCCAGAAGTTATGTTACAACCTGGATGGGGAATGTCGACTGTCCTTCTCTCTCTCCTTCTGACCGGCTTGCTCTGCCTCAGAGACAGGCTTCTGCCCTACTCCGACAACTGCTGCAGATATTGACTGTGAGGCTACAAGTCACTGAATACTTATAGATCTGCAATTGAGATAGGATAGTACTTATGTGTTAGGATATTTAATATTGTTGTAAATAAATGGTGGCGAAGGGTGTGGATATGTGGGGAGGCTGGAGGCGTTAAAAAGTAGTGAAAGTAGTGATTAGTAGTAGTGATGGTATTAGGTAGTAGTAATGAGTATTGAGGTGTGGGTGGTGGTAGTGGTGGTGGTACTAACCTGGCCTGTAGCCCAGGGTGTTTAATCAGGGTCAAATATAGAATAAGGGCCTAGTCTTCAGGTGATCCTAATACTCTATATAAAAAAGAAATGTTAGCCAGCAAGTCCAGATAACTAAACAACAACAACAACAACAGCAACAACAACAACAACAACACCAACAACAACAACAACAACAACCATACTATAGTGTCGTAACATACATTAACCCACTAAATGCTGGACACATCCCTCTAATCAAAGCTCACTTCAATACATGAGCCTTTGAGAATCTATCTTTGTGTGTAAGTTAATGGAGTCAATTATATGTGCCTATCGTCTCACATGATAAGAAATATTGAACTTTAAAACTCATAGAATCTATCATTTTTGTCGTAGGTGAGTCAGTTTATTACATTCTCACGTTATGATTGATGACGGAGCGATTGAAGTCTTTAGTTTTTGTTATTGTGTTGTTTTTTTAGGGGGTTGTAAGTTAAATGAGTCAGGAAGGAAAATTAACTATGCATCGTGTTGACAAGCTTTATTGATGTTGTGGTGGTGAGTGAGTGAATCGGGTACGTTCATAAATATACGAGTTAGATGGACATTTTGGATGCATTGTGTTTGGGTTTGTGTGTGTGTGTGTGTTTGAGTGGGTTCAGTGGGGTTTTTGAGTGAACTTTGGTGTGAGTGTGTGTGATGTAAAGAGCAGGCAAGTGGTGGCTCAGAGCAGGAATTGAGTTAAGTGTAGTGAATAAAACATCAACACACACATATATATATATACACACCCACACACACACACATTCATTTTACACACCCTTACACCCCTCATTACACACACACACCCCCACACACCCCACACACACACCACACATACCCACCCCACACACACCCCCACCACCCCCCACACACCCCCACACCCACACCCACACACATCATATAGTTATTGGGCGTTGGAACACACTACCTGTGATTCCAACATAATAATAACAAACTTCAACACAAGGTCCTTTACCCAGGCGTTGGCACCAGACCGGACCAAAAACAGCGAAATATGTCACAATATGGACAGGGGTGAGACAGGGGTTAGACAGGGGTGAGAACAGGAGCCACTGACAGGGGTGTGCAGTGAGTGTGTGTCAGTCGAAGGAGAAATTTCGTGTCTATATATGAAGCGTGGTATCGTTTTTGATGGGTAGGTGTGCATGGGTGGTGGCAGTGGAGTGGGGTGGGTTAAATGCTGAGGTCTGACGAGTCAGGAGGAGGGAGGGATGGTGTGTAGGTGTGGGTGTGTGTGTGTGTGTGTGTGTGTGTGTGTGTGTGTGTGTGTATGTGTGTGTGTGTGTGTTTAAATATCTCCCTATATGCATTATGTCTGTTTGAAAATAGGCTAATACACCAATATATTTACCTAACCAACCTAACTAACCTAATCTAACTTATAAGTAAGAAATTATTTGCACCATCATTTCCACTACTCATCCAAACACTCAAAACATGATATTTTATTCTCGTCTTAGACATGTACAACAAAACTGTAAGCCAAACTATATACATGTGTTTCAAAAAGTCCCCTATGAACGTATTTGAAAAGTCCATGTATGGATTCATGTGCGTGTTTGGATGTAGGTGACTTGAGTGATTATATAGATCTCCTTGTTTGGTTATGTGCTTGGATGTGTCACCAGGTCGTGTTTGGTGACCTGTGCTTGGTGGTGGTGTAAGGTGGGTCAACTAGTCGTTTGTCATCACCCTTATGACCGTAGTCTGCCTTAGAGAGAGAGAGAGTGTGTATGTGTGTGTGTGTGTAGGTGGAGCACACACACACACACATAGCGATCTGTACATTATTTCCTAATATGTTAATATTGAACATATATGGTTAAAGTCTACAGTCTTAGTGCAAATTCACCGCCGCCATTTGTCCCAGAACCCTGATTCGTAACTTCAGCAATTGTGTTAAGTTAGGTTAGGTTAGGTACGGGATTTAACCTGTGAATTTTAGTAGTAGTAGTAGTAGTAATAATAGTAGTAGTAGTAGTGCAAGATGTTCGTATGCAAGACTGGCCGAGGTGTTATCCGAACAGAAGCAGCAGCCCAGAAGTTACGTTACAGCCTGGTTGAGATGTCGACTGTCCTCTCAGCTTAGGTTTGCATTGCTTTGCCTCAGGGGAACGAGATATACGGCCCCCAAAGCCGACAACTGTCACAGATATTGACCGAGGCAACAGTCACTGAATACCGCATAGATCTGCAGCTTAACTAACTCAACTACTGTAGGGTAGCTGCCTTTGTATTAGGATATTAAGGTAATAAAATGGTGGCGAAGGTGTGGCTATTAGGGAGGCTAGTAGTAGTAGTAGTAGTAGTAGTAGTAGTAGTAGTGGTAACCTAAACATGACGTAACATAATATCGTCGTCAACTTTCTACTGAGTATTTCTCCCATCCTTTGTCTAGTAGTGGGCGCGCTGTACAGGTCACTGACTCCTGCACCAAAAACCTCCTTATGACGCCCACGGGTCAACCCATAACTAATACTAATGATGTTAACTACTTAAAATAAATCACAGCCATAATAATGACATTACAGTATACGTAGGAAGATTATTAAATAAAGTAAACAACATTCCTACTTATCTGACTCACCCAAGATTCTGTTACGTATGTTTGTAAGTCACTTTAACGGCTCTTATAAGTAGTATACAGAATATATATAAGTAGAAATTAGTTTTTTTCTAAGTCGTAAATATTTCATACAGTGTTTTGTGTGTGTTAAGAGGAGAGGTATATTACTTAATTGGAGTTTATTGTCGGGGTACAGGTAGGTATTGAGACTCACCGGGTGTACGAGATCTTGGGCCAGAGTTTATGGTCTCTTTATCTTACGTCTGGCAACGATGACCACATTCCAGTGAAGGTCGGGGCTAGGAAAGTGATCCAACAGCTAACACGTAATACAACACTTATTTAATTATATTATTCCTACTCTAAGTTATAAATAAGACGTAAAATAACAACTACTTTAATATGAAAGGAAGGAAAATATGATAATAAACCGAAAAGTATTAAAAAGAGATGAAATTCTCGACAATGCAGAGAATTTACTTATGTCCAAGCGACCTCTAGGAGATGACGTCACACCCCCTGAAGGAAACCACCGGCAGCACTTCACAATTAACTAAGACAGAATAATCAGGTTAACTAATATAATCACTGTCCCCCTCAAAAAAAAAACTAACATTAACTCTTTGAAATTGAACTAGAGGATTAATTAATAACAGAGATATATTTTAAAGAGCTTCTGAGATGTGTTAGTTATTAATGATGAAGGATTTGAGACGATTATGGGGTGGGGATGTGGCTGGCTGGTACCCCTCTTGAAGTGTGACTTGTTTTTATTTACATTCCAGACGTCTTCAAGGGGGTGGGGGAGGGGGGACAGAGGGAGGGCAGGGAGCGGGGAGGAGAGTTATAATCCCCGAGCGCGAGTTACCAGGAGGTCATTCCGTGTGTCCTCAAATGATGGACACACACACACACACACACACACACACACACACACACACACACACACACACACACACACACCTGTTTCAAGGTTTAAGGTGTGTGTGTGTGTGTATGTGGTCAGGACAAAGACGAAGTACACATGTCTAAAAAGGTGTTGACAGGTGTGTGAAGCCAGACATATGACTTTTAGAGAGAGAGAGAGAGGGGGGCTACAGGTACCTGGTTGGTGTTGGGGTCAACAGGTACCATTCTCTTTGTCCTCGCCAGGTTCTGTGTTCTCTTCAGTCCTCCCACCACCTGGACACCTGAAAATCCACTCCCTACCTGGATACACCTGAAAATCCTCCCCACCCCCTGGGCACACCTGAAGGACACTCCCACACACCTGAAGGCCCTCCCACACTCCATGGACACACCTGAAGGACACTCCCACACCACCTAGGCACACCTGAAGGACCTCCACACCCCTTGGGCACACCTGAAGGCCCTCCACACCCCATGGACACACCTGAAGGCCACTCCACACCCCATGGACACACCTGAGGCCACTCCACCCATGGACACACCTGAAGAGCCCTCCACACCCCATGGAGACACCTGAAGGGCCTCACCTGAGGTCACTGGGTCCGTCTCTAAACCGTGTTGTAACAGGTCCATCAGCCGCCATTAACTTACCATACAAAAGCGTCTACGTCTGCAATGAGAGTACTGCTCAAAGTGGTTGAAAGCTGACGTAAAATAAACTGTCAGCTAATGTTATCGAAGCCTGGAGAGTGTCAATAATGGTTGTCAGGCCAATAGTCCCGGCCTTCGCTATAAGACAGTGCTAAACTCACCTGGCAGCCAGTACCTGGAAATGTAATTAATCCCAACTGATCACCTGTTATCATTCTAAGCGTTTGGGTCATTTCCTGGTCAGGCGGTCATGTGGGTGTCAGGAGGGTGTCAGGAGGATGTCAGGAGGTTTGTCAGAAGGTATCAGGTGTATGTCAGGAATGAGTTTTGTTTTCTACTAGTGAGTGAGGTGAAGTAAGGCAGGTGAGCACAGGTGGTGATTGGCGCCAGGTGTCTGGGTTAGGGCTAGGTTTGGCATTCAGGTTGCAGCTCTCTCTCTCTCTCCTTCCTTCCTACCTCCTTCCTCGTTCCCCTCTCTTCTCTCTTACCTTCCTCTCACCTCTCACTGCCCTTTCTCCTCCTCCTTCCGCCTCCCTCCTCCCTCCTCCTCCTTCCCTCCTCCTCCTCCCCTACCAGTATCAAGGCCAGTGCCAGGTACAGGTTGGCTCCTTCACTACCATTACTGACCAGTCACTACAGTACTGATGTCATGATACTATCTCGTTATATATATTGACTACTGGACAAAGGTACAAGAGTAGGTCTCTCTCTCTCTCTCTCTTTTTTTTTCTCTCTTTTTTTTTTTTTCTTAACTGCCCAGTGTTGACAACTGGGAAGGTGGACAACTTGAGGTGAGTTAAGGTTGAGGTCAAGCTGGAAGTAGTGGGCGGCAGAGGGGCAGGCAGCGGAGGTGGACAGAGGTGGGGGCAGGGGTGGAGGCAGCAGGGGTGGGCAGCATTGAGGGAGCAGGAGGGGTGGGGGGGCAGAGGGTGGGGGGGCAGAGGGTGGGGGGCAGGGGTGGGCGGCAGGAAGGTGGGGGACAGAGGGTTGGGGAGCAGAGGTGGGGGGGCAGGGGGTGGGGGCAGCGGAGGTGGGCAGGCAGAGGTGGGCGGCAGAGGTTGGGGGGGGAGGCAGAGGGTGGAGGAGGGGGAAGGTGAAAAAGGACATAAATAAAATATGCTGCAAAATGATGCTGTGAGGGATGGGGGAGTGTGGGAGTGGGAGTGGGTGGGGGTGTGGGTGGGGGGTGTGGGTGGGGGTGTGGGGGTGGGGTGGGGGTGTGGGGTGGGTTGGGGGTGTGGGGGTGGGTGGGGTGTGGGGAGTGGGGTGGGGTGTGGGGGAGGGTGGGGGAGGGTGGGAGAGGGGGTTGGGGGGGGAGGGTGGAGGGGCGGGATAGAGGTTAGGTTAGGTTAATAATCTGTAGCCTGACTCAAAATCTCTCTCTCTCTCTCTTGTCTCTCTCTTACGTCACCTCTCTTTGTTTCTCTCACAGGTTATCATCCCTTTAATTATGTCGGCGTTTACCTGTTGAGTTACCTACGCACAGGTGAAGAGAGAGAGATAAAACAGGTTCTCTGACACACAATAACAGTCAGATCAACAACCACTATCACAACAACAACAACTACCACTACTACTAACACTACTACACAATCACCACTATCACCCCAACCAAACCAAAACATACCCTCACACACACACACACACACACACACTACACACACACCACATACCACACACAAACCACCTCCGGTTGACAGTAAGCGGCTAGACAACCAAACACACACACGCTGATGATTGACACCCAAGAGAGGCGCTTCGTAGGAACTGGTAGGTTAGGAGGTGTGTGGTGGGGATCAAGTGGATTAGAGCATCCTGTGACATTGGGCGCCGTCTCTATCTCCCCTCCCCCCTCTCAGGCGCCAACACTAGTCAGGGTGGGAGAGGGGCAGAAGGAAGGATGGGCGTGGAGGAAGGAGGGAGAAGAGGGAGGAGAGGGAGGGGGGGAGGGAAAGGGGGAGGAATGAAGTTGGGGAGGAAGTGAAGCAGCGTTAGAAGTGGGGACGGAGGCAGTGGGGGGAGAGGAGGGAAGGGGGAGGTTATGATGCTTGACGCTCTCTCTTGGCTCAACAACAATCAGGGTTGATTGTATGCAGAATAATTAGAGTAGAAGCGTATCGATCTCTCTCTTTTTTCTTCTTTCTCTCTCTCTTTCTCTTTCTCTCTCTTTCTCTCTCCCTCTCTCTCTTTCTCTCTTTTCTCTCTTTCTCTTTCTCTTTCTTTTTCTCTTTCTTTTTTTGAAGTGAGGGACTGCAGGATACGATGGAAGGAGGGAGGGAAGGAAGGAGAGTGGGAAGGAGGAAAGAAGGAAGAGAGGGAGGGAGGAGGAGGAGGGAGGGAGGAGGGAGGAGGGAGGGAGGGAGGGAGGGAGGGAGGGAGGGATGGGGGGGGAGGGAGGGGTCAGAGTTTAGGTACAGTAATTAGCACTTAACAAGGCTGGTGCCAGACTTAGTGCCTCTTGTGGCGCCGAGTGTGTAAAGGAGATGCTGGGGGAGGGTGGTGGTGAGGGAAGAGGGAGTGGGGGGGAGAGGAGGGTGAGAAGAGGAAGATAGAAAGGAGGGAGGAAGAGGAAGATACAAGAGATTAAGAAGCACTGGTAGAGAGTTGGAGAAGAGTGATGATGGTTATGACAAAAAACAGTAACAACGGATCAACAGAAGAAGAGTCATCAATATTTCTTTCTCTCCGTTGGCTCAAGTGATGACGTGGGACTGAACAGGGAAAAAAAAAACCATCACAGGTTCTCGCGGTTATTGAACATTGGCAACGTTTTAAAGAGAACCACATGAATATATTTAACTCTGGGCCATTAACACCATTATAGACTCAGTTATTAGCACTCACAACGCCATTAACTTACTGGAGGGACTTCATGAACACATAAATCCTTAACTCTGCTTCATTAACACCATAATACTCCAGTTAAAGGCACAAACAAACACATAACACCTTCAGAAACACACACAAACACACGTAACACCTTCATAAACACACACAAACACACATGTAACACCTTCAAAACACAAACAAACACACAACACATACAAACACACACAAACACATAATTTATTCACAAACACACACAAACACACGTAACACCTTGAAACACAAACAAACACACATGCACCTTGAAACACAAACAAACACATAACACCTTCAAACACAAACACACATAACACCTTAAACACAAACACACGTAAACCCAAACACAAACAACCACACCTTTATGAAACACAAACACACGTACCATCAGAACACAAACAAACACATATTACCTTAGAAACACAAACAAACACACGTGCTTTAAACACAAACAAACACACATGTTCAGAAACACAAACAAACACACGTAACATTTCAGAAACACAGAGCAAACACACATGTACCCTCCCAAAACACAAACAAACACACCTTTGTGAAACACAACAAACACATAACATTAGAAACACAAACAAACACATAACACCTTCAGAAACACAAACAAACACACGTGCTTCAGAAACACAAACAAACACACGTAACGCAGCCAAACACAAACAAACACATAACACCATCCAGAAACACAAACAAACACATAACACATTAGAAACACAAACAAACACACATGTACCTTCAGAAACACAAACAAACACACATAACACCTTCAAACCATAAACAAACACACATAACACATTCAAACACACACAAACACACACACATACTTATTAAACACAAACAAACACACGTAACACCTACAGAAACACAAACAAACACATAACACATGAAACACAAACAAACACACGTAACACTTTTAAACACAAACAAACACACATAACACCTTCAGAAACACAAACAAACACACGTACCACCTTCAAAACACACACAACACACCTTAAAAACTCAAACAAATACACACAAAACACAAACACCAAGATCTAGTTTGTTCACTGATATCTTGACACACACACACACACACACACACACACACACACACACACACACACACACACACACACACACACACACACACACACACACACACACACACACACATCTCCGGTAAGAAATCAGCCAATACAAACAATATTATTATTCCTCTTAAGTCTTGATAGTTATAAGAACAATGTTGTGACCTTTAGCGCTATAGGTTGGGGGTGATGCTGTCTGTCTGTCAGTCATCTGTCTGTCTGTCTGTCTGTCTGTCTCTGTCCTGTCTGTCTGTCTGTCTCTCTCTCACTGACTGCCTGTCTGTCTGTCTTGTCTCTGTCTGTCTGTCTGTCTCTCTCTCACTGACTGCCTGTCTGTCTGTCTCTATCTCCCTTGTCCCTGTTAATGTGTGTGAGTCTCTCTTTCAATCTATCTGTCTATGTCTGTCTGCTGCCGTCTAGTCCCCCCTCCCTGTCTCTCCCCGTCTCAGAGGGGTTAGAACTCGTCGACCTTCTAATTAGAGCAAGACGGACCAACCACACACACAATGTACTCTCTCTCTCTCTCTCTCTCTCTCTCTCTCTCTCTCTCTCTTCCTCCCTCTCCCACTTCTCTCAGGTGTATCCTCCTCCCTCACCCTCAACCCCCACACACACACACACACACACAAATATAATGTAGGTGTGTGTGTGTGTGTGTTACAGAAAATATCTGCCATATTTCTCTCACAATGGCAGCATTATCAATGTAGCTAAACCACTCAGGGCCGCCAAGGTTGAATACTATACCCCACTCACCAGATGTACGCCGTGACGTCATAAGCTTTCCAACCAATACCTCACGCCACTCACCAGATGTACGCCGTGACGTCATAAGCTTTCCAACCAATACCTCACGCCACCCCTTTTCTGACGTCATACCTACGTCACGGAGCTAGGTGTTTACAAGGCCTGAGTGAGTATGCGGACAGAAATAGCTATGTTGA
>NW_024717271.1:15000-17500 GCF_018991925.1 Homarus americanus | reverse complement strand
CTGGACACTCTCACCTGACACTTCTCACCTGACACTTCTCATCTGGACACTCTTCACCTGACACTCTCACCTGGATACTCTCTCATCTGGACACTCTCACCTGGACACTTTCACCTGACACTCTCTCACCTGGACACTTCTCACCTGGGACACTTCACCTGACACTTCTACCTGGACACTCTCTCACCTGACACTCTGCCCAGACACTCTCACCCACACTTCTCACCTGGACACTCTTCACCTGGACACCTCACCTGGGACACTCTTCCTGGGACACTCTCTACCTACACACTCACTCTGACACTCTCTCACCTGGACACTCTCACCTGGAGACACACTCACCTAGACACTCTCTCACCTGGACACTCTCACCTGGACACTCTCTCACCTGGACACACTCACCTGGACACTCTTTCACCTGGACACTCTCTCACCTGGACACCTGACGTAATTATTAACCAGTTATCTTAATGTTTTGTGTTATAATGTAAATGAGATAATTAAGATGTTGATAATTATAGTAAAGTATAAGAAGGAGGGGGAGGAAGAGGAAGGAGGAGGAAGAGGAAGAAGAAGAAGAAGAAGAAGAAGAAGAAGAAGAAGAAGAAGAAGAAGAGGAAGAAGAAGAAGAAGAAGAAGAAGAAGAAGAAGAAGAAGAAGAAGGAAGAAGAAGGCTGAAGAAGAAGTTAATAAAGAAGAAGAAGAAGAAGAAGAAGAAGAAGAAGAAGAAGAAGAAGAAGAAGAAGAAGAAGAAGAAGACAAAGACGAAGACGAAGAAGAAGAAGAAGAAGAGGAAGAAGAAGAAGAAGAAAGAAGATCATCTGTTTTTCCCCTTCTCTTCTATAACAACACACTAATAATAATAGCCTCCCCCTCCCCCCCCCACTACCACCACCATCACCCACACCTTCAGGAGATCAAGTACTAGAGAGCCTCATATCACAAGGTCCTTTAAGGCTGATGGTGGGTGTGTTGCTGACTAGGAATTTCGACTTTGTTTACATCGGAGATTCAGGGAGGAAGAAGAGATGTCTGGTATACAAGAATGACGTCACAGCGTTCCTCAAGAGTGTAGATTTGTCCTCCCCAATGTCACAGCATTCTTAGTAGGTAAAATGATCTCAATTCCCTCTCTCTGTCTTTCTCTCAAATACACAAGATAACCAATTGTTCGTTCTATTTTTGTCCTCTCTCTCTCTCTCTCACACACACAACACTCTCTCACATATCACTTAGCATCGTGTGCGTCAGTGTGCGTCAGTGTGCGTCATTTTCTACGTCAAACGATGGGAGGTGAAAACAGTGTTGTGTTGTGTTGTGAGAGTGGTAGCGTTTAAATGGCAAGGAGAGAGAGAGAGAGAGAGAGAGAGAGAGAGAGAGAGAGAGAGAGAGAGAGAGAGGAGGAAACTGCAGCGGGCCATACTAGGCAGTCCCATTTACAGCCAACCCCTATTGCTCATATATCCGTCCAGCCTATAGTTTGAAGTTATCCATCGTATTCGAGTTAATGATGATGTTCGGTAACTTGTTCCACTCGTCAACTACTCTGTTTCCCAACCAATGTTTACCTATCTCACGCCTAAATCTAAATTTGTCTAACTTAACACACACACACACACACACACACACACACACACACACACACACACAGTCAACAAGAGTGGCACTATTCTAGGTTTATGGCCTTTGATGGCACTATACCCAAGCATCAGAGGATCTGGTGGCAGCCTGACCTCACCTCTGTTCACCTTGACCTCCCCTGACCCCCACATGGTGCCGCCGTGACCCCTGGTAGGAGGATCAGAGGTCAGGTGTTATACTATAAGGCCCATTATGGTCAGTGATGGAGGGTTGTACACACACACACACACACACATGAAGAATACAAGGCACAGAAATAGGACACACACACACACACACACACACACCAAATAAAATAAAACAAAAAATACTACGTAACAGAAAGAGACCAACAGTAAGAAGAAGAAGAGAAGAGGGGAGGAGGAGGAGGAGGAGGAAGAGGAGGAGGAGGAGGAGGAAGAGGAGGAGGAGAACAATAAGAAGAAGAAGAACAAGAACACAAAAAAGAACAAGAAATATATAAGACCAACCTGAACAGTCTTTCATCTAAACTAATCAAGACACATGACCTGGCTTGACCTCCTCCACGGGTGACCTCCCTACCTAGCTGGACGTGCGAGGTTACAGGGAGGGGGACGTGTCGTAAGTATCAACATTGTGACGCTGCTGTAACGAGGCATTTTATCTCGGCTCAGTGATGCATTACCAGGTGAGAGAGAGAGAGAGAGAGAGAGAGAGAGAGAGAGAGAGAGAGAGAGAGAGAGAGAGAGAGAGAGCCTTAGTTATTTAAGTTATTACGTTATGTTTTGAGTGCCATTCATTATGATAGGTGAGTGGCACTAATTATGACTGGTAGATGGCACTCATTATGACAGGTGAGTGGCATTATGACCAGTAAATAGTCACACACACACACACA
>NW_024717271.1:5000-10000 GCF_018991925.1 Homarus americanus | reverse complement strand
CATAACTATATACCTGTACCTATAACTATATACCTGTACCTATAACTATATACCTGTACCTATAATTATATATATGTACCTATAACTATATACCTGTACCTATAACTGATATCTGTACCTATAACTATATACCTGGGTACCTATAACTATATACCTCGTACCTATAACTATATATCTGTACCTATAACTATACATCTGTACCTATAACTTATATACCCGTACCTATAACGATATACCCGTACCTATAACCATATACCTGTACCTATAACTATATACCTGTACCTATAACTATATACCTGTACCTATAACTATATATCTATAACTATATACCTGTACCTATAACTATATACCTGTACCTATAACTATATACCTGTACCTATAACTATATACTGTACCTATAACTATATACCTGTACCTATAACTATATACCTGTACCTATAACTATATACCTGTACCTATAACTATATACCTGTACCTATAACTATATACCTGTACCTATAACTATATATCTGTACCTATAACTATATATCTGTACCTATAACTATATACCTGTACCTATAACTATATACCTGTACCTATAACTATATACCTGTACCTATAACTATATACCTGTACCTATAACTATATACCTGTACCTATAACTATATACCTGTACCTATAACTATATACCAGTACCTATAACTATATACCTGTACCTATAACTATATACCTGTACCTATAACTATATACCTATACCTATAACTATATACCTGTGCCTATAACTATATACCTGTACCTATAACTATATACCTGTGCCTATAACTATATACCTGTACCTATAACTATATACCTGTACCTATAACTATATACCTGTACCTATAACTATATACCTGTACCTATAACTATATACCTGTACCTATAACTATATACCTGTACCTATAACTATATACCTGTACCTATAACTATATACCTGTACCTATAACTATATACCTGTACCTATAACTATATACCTGTACCTATAACTATATCTGGGTACCTATAACCATATACCTGTACTCCATAACTATATACCTGGGTACCTATAACTATATACCCGTACCCATAACTATATATCTGTACCTATAACTATATACCTGTACCTATAACTATATACCTGTACCTATAACTATATACCTGTACCTATAACTATATACCTGTACCTATAACTATATACCTGTACCTATAACTATATACCTGTACCTATAACTATATACCTGTACCTATAACTATATACCTGTACCTATAACTATAAATCTGTACCTATAACTATATACCTGTACCTATAACTATATATCTGTACCTATAACTATATATCTGTACCTATAACTATATACCTGTACCTATAACTATATACCTGTACCTATAACTATATACCTGTACCTATAACTATATACCTGTACCTATAACTATATACCTGTACCTATAACTATATATCTGTACCTATAACTATATACCTGTACCTATAACTATATACCTGTACCTATAACGATATACCTGTACCTATAACTATATACCTGTACCTATAACTATATACCTGTACCTATAACTATATATCTGTACCTATAACTATATATCTGTACCCATAACTATATATCTGTACCATAACTATATACCTGTACCTATAACTATATACCTGTACCTATAACTATATACCTGTCCCTATAACTATATACCTGTCCCTATAACTATATACCTGTACCTATAACGATATACCTGTACCTATAACTATATACCTGTACCTATAACTATATACCTGTACCTATAACTATATACCTGTACCTATGTACCCTATAACTATATACCTGTACCTATAACTATATACCTGTACCTATAACTATATACCTGTACCTATAACTATATACCTGTACCTATAACTATATACCTGTACCTATAACTATATACCTGTACCTATAACTATATATCTGTACCTATAACTATATACCTGTACCTATAACTATATACCTGTACCTATAACGATATACCTGTACCTATAACTATATACCTGTACCTATAACTATATACCTGTACCTATAACTATATATCTGTACCTATAACTATATATCTGTACCTATAACTATATATCTGTACCTATAACTATATACCTGTACCTATAACTATATACCTGTACCTATAACTATATACCTGTACCTATAACTATATACCTGTACCTATAACTATATACCTGTACCTATAACTATATACCTGTACCTATAACTATATACCTGTACCTATAACTATATACCTGTACCTATAACTATATATCTGTACCTATAACTATATATCTGTACCTATAACGATATACCTGTACCTATAACTATATACCTGTACCTATAACTATATACCTGTACCTATAACTATATACCTGTACCTATAACGATATACCTGTACCTATAACTATATACCTGTACCTATAACTATATACCTGTACCTATAACTATATACCTGTACCTATAACTATATACCTGTACCTATAACCTAATCAAGGTAATGACTGAGTTCACTGGGATCAAATTCGAGAACTAAACAAACGTACCTCTGGCAACCCTACTGGGAGTCAGCTGATGTATGTAAACAACAGCTGACGCATGTAAACAAATCGAGAGACTAAACTTGACTTTCTTATTTAATAGGAGATAAAGTTTCGATTATAATTATTGATCTATCTATCTATCTAATTGACGAACCTATAATGTGTTTCTTTGTGTGTATTTGTGTGTGTGTGTGTGTGTGTGTGTGTGTGTGTGTGTGTGTGTGTGTGTGTGTGTGTGTGTGTGTGTGTGTAGGAGGTTGTAGGAGAGAGAGAGAGAGAGAGAGAGAGAGAACATTCACGGACGTCCGGCTAGAAGACCTTGAGCAACTGCCTCCTTTGTCGTCATATGAGAACTACCTCACCCCACCTACCCACTAGCCCCACCCACCTGTGTGCCACCACCACCTAGCCACCCCACCTGTATGGCCACCCACCCACCCACCTAGCCCCACCCCACTTGCCCCTGTCCAGTGTCCCACTCTGTAATCTGATCATTCAAACATCCCCCCACCTGTCCACCCACTTACCTCCCTGCTCACCTTCTTGCCCACCCATCCACCCACTATCCCACCCACCTGCATGGCCACCCACCCACCTGCATGGCCATCCACCTACTCATCCAATTGTTCGCCCGAAAGGAAGATGGCGATGGAATTTAATACTTACTCTCCATCTTTCCCTCTCTCCTTCCTTCCCCCTCTCCTCCCTTCCCTCTCTCCTCCTTTCCCTCTCTCCTCCTTTCCCTCTCTCCTTCCTTCCCTCTCTCCTTCCTTCCGTCTCTCCTTCCTCTATCATTTACCATCTTCCCTCCCCGTCTCCCTCCTACTTCTCTCCTCCTCTCCCATCTCTTGCCCTCCTCACCCCCTCGGCCACATCCTTCTAACACACACACACACACACACAGACACACACACACACACACACACACACACAGACACACACACACACACACACACACACACACACAGGTAAAAGGTGTGGGAAACCCTAAGTGAATGGCACAGTGGCCTTGTGGCTCCGTGGCACCATTCTTGGCAGGTAAGATGACGGATTCAGGGTTCGTCTCCCGCGACATCCTGGAGTGTGTGTGTGTGTGTGTGTGTGTGTGTGTGTGTGTGTGTGTGTGTGCACAGACTCCCCAAATACACAGATCAATATTATTCTATTTTTGGAGACTGTAGACTCTCACAAATAACTTACATAAACTCAATCGAACAAACATACATACATACATACATACATACATACATACATACATACATACATACATACATACATACATACATACATACATACTCGGAATCGAGTATGACGTTCATCCAGCTATGTTACAATGATATACTGTAAGTGATGAGGAATGTCTCCTTCATTGGTGGCTTTTGGGGTGACTAAAGAGGCCAATACGGGACCGGCAGAGTTGTTCACAGATGTTGCATATGTGGAGGGCTACATCTAGTGCCGGAGGGGCGGTGACAGCGTCTTTTCGGCGTTGGCACTTGTCTGCCTTGTTTTGCAGTCGGGCTAACTCGAAAGTATTGACACCTTCTCGTGTGGTGCTCCTCCAAGCGTTACGATGTGGAATAATCGTCTCCCAGGTGAGGGGGTCGATTTGGCACTTTTTCAGGTTTGTCTAAAGACTATCCTTATACCTTTTCAGTTGCCCGCCAGCGTTACGTTTACTATTTGTTAGGTGACTGTAAAGTAGCTGCTTTGGCAGTCTGCTGTCGTCCATGCGGGTAACATGGCCAGTCCAGCGTTACTTGTTCATTGATACTGGTAGCCTCGATGCTCCTACAGTTGGTGTCAGCAAGAATACTGGCATTTGTTTTCTTGTTTTCCCAGCGAACTCGGAGGCTGGAACATAGACTACGTTGGTGAAAGTTTTCAAGTGCCTTGAGGTGCCTTCTGTATGTGACCCATGTCTCGCTGCCATACAGTATAGCAGTGTGGGGAGGACCACTGCTCGATATACGTGCAGCTTTGTAGATAATTTCAGTTCCCTACAGCTGAAGACACGGGTACGGAGTCTACCAAAGGCTTGAGACACACATCTGATCCGATGTTGAATCTCTTCATCGATGTCTGCGGTGGTGGACAGGTGGGAGCCGAGATACAGAAAGTGGGCAACATTAGAGAGGGCAGTACCGTTAAGCGTGGGAGTAATCAATTCACGCACACAACAGGTAGGCGTGGCAAGGCGTGGGAGTAATCAATTCACGCACACAACAGGTAGGCGTGGCAAGGCGTGGGAGTAATCAATTCACGCACACAACAGGTAGGCGTGGCAAGGCGTGGGAGTAATTAATTCACGCACACAACAGGTAGGCGTGGCAAGGCGTGGGAGTAATTAATTCACGCACACAACAGGTAGGCAGGGCAAGGCGAGTATGACGTACACAACAATTACGAGCATGCAGTTATACACGTACAGCATACGTAAACACATACACAT
>NW_024717271.1:0-2500 GCF_018991925.1 Homarus americanus | reverse complement strand
TTCCCTCAATTATGTAACTGTATATTCTCAGTCTTCCTGCTGCCATACTCTTTCAATAAACCATTAATTATTATCAAGAGACTCCATTCTCTCAATTGTAACTGTATATTCTCAGTCTCCTGCTGCCATGCTCTTCAATAAAACTGTTAATTATTATTATTATTATTATTATTACAAACACACACACACACACACACACACACACACACACAAGGTGCCTCTTTCATCCCTGCTGTGAGGTAATGGGAGTGATTGAGGTCCTCCTTCGTCAACGTCTCCTTCAGGAATAAAGTAATCATTGTGGTCGGTCTTTGTTCACTGTGTATTGACTTATGATAACTTCCCCAATAGAGATGAAGACGATAACTGACTGGTTTGATGACATTTCTTTGACTGTATGTATGTATGTATGTATGTATGTATGTATGTATGTACGTATGAACAAGTGCCAAGGTGCGCCAGTCTTTCCTCTGAGCTACGCCCATGTCATTGTTGTCATTCTGTCTCTCACCCCTCCCTCTATCCCTCTCCCTCACCTCCATCTCTGGGATTTCCCGACTAATTAAGGGTATAATTGAGAGAAAATGGGAGGGTCCCCAAGGAGATAGGGACACTCCTTGGTTGACATTAGAGGAAGGAAAAAATGTTCTCAGGGTGTAAAGAAATTGTCAGGTATTTAGAACAGAGAGTCGTCATAATTTTTTGTGGGGTCGTTACCTGTTTGTTACCTGTTAATTACCTGTTTGTTACCTGTTTGTTACCTGTTAATTACCTGTTTGTTACCTATTTGTTTACCTGCTTGTTGATTGCTCGTTACCTGATTGTTACCTGTTAATTATCTGCTTGTTATCTATGTGTTACCTGCTTGTTACCTGTTAATTACCTGCTCCTCACCGACTTGTTACCTGCGTGTGTGGCTGGCCTTGTATTCAATCCTTAATGTAGAGATAAATTTAATGTGATTTTCAAGAACTACGAAAATAACAGAAGAAAATAACAATAACATACAATAACGTTATTTATATCGTACAGCAATAAAGCAAAAAAATCACTTGAATTTAAATATTATATAAAATTAAATTTGACTTTATTTAGAATATTCAAGAGTTAAATACCAGAATAAAGTTATTGATTAGTAATAAAAAAAATACACAATACAGAACCGACCCTCCCCCCTCTCCCCCTCCTCCTCCCCTCTCCCCCTCCTCCTACCCCCTCCTCATCCTCCTCCCTCTCCCCTCCTCCCCCCCCTCCCTACTCCTCCCTCTCCCCCTACTCCTCCCCTCTCTCCTGACCCTCCCCCATCTCCCCCTACCCCTCCACTCCCTCCCTCCTTCCCTCTGGCTACGTGATCCTCCGCCCCCAGCCAAATGACCCAGGGCCAAATTTCTAATAACTACCTGGGCTTTGACCAATGAGGACCAACATACGTAATTCAGGCCAAAGATGTAATATACAGGAACGGAAAAGGATGACATAACCTAACTAACAAAACCAAGCCAAACCTAACCTAGCAAACAAACCAAAGCCAAACCTAACCTAATCAAACCTAACCCTAACTAACAAACCAAGCAAACCAAACCAAACCAAACCTAACCTTGGCCTGGTCAGGCCTGGCCTGGCCTGGCCAGGCCAGGCCAGGCCTGGCTGGTCAGGCCTGGCCTGGCCTGGCCAGGCCAGGCCAAGGCCAGGCCAAGGCCAGGCCAGGCCTGGCATAATCAGGCCTGGCCTGGCATAGCCTGGCAGGCCCAGGCCTAGCCTGTCCAGGCCTGGCCTGGCAGAGCCAAGGCCAGGCCAGGCCAGGCCAGGCCAGGCCAGAGCCAAAACATAACATAGCTCAATCAAAGCCTGCTATCACAACACAGCAAGCCAAGCCAAGCCAGGAAGCCACAACTCAATGGCAAGCCAACCAACTCAGCAGAGCCAGAGCTCAAGTAGAAGCCTGTCAGAAGCAAAGCCTAGCAAGCAAACTAGCAAGCCAGAAACCAACTAAGAGCTTAACCTGTGAAGCAAAGCAAGCGCAAGCACAAGCAAGCAAGCCAGAACTCAACCAAGCAAGCCTAGCAAGCAAACCTAGCAAGCCAAGCCTAGCTGAGCCTAAACAAGCCAAACATAACCAAAATCAACAAGCCAAGCCAAGCCAAGACTAATCTAGCAAACCTAACACAAACCAGTGAAGCCTAACTCAACCAAACCAGCCATAACTACCCTCCAGATAATAGCCTAAAATTATTTTTGTTTATATTACAATCATCAGCAGAAACAAACAAGGAAAGATGGGTGTTAATCCTTTTAGGTGATTGCTTATTAAGCCATTACAAGAGACAGTGTTTAGGGACTCAGGTGGGGTCATGAGGGTTGTTGACTCACATCGGAAGTGGAGGTACAAGGGTTCGAGGAGGCCCCAGTTGTTACGTCACGGTGGAGGCAGCTGAGGTGTGCCTGGGGTGTCTGAGGTGTGACCTGGCTGTTGTCTGAGGTGTACCTGGCATTGTCTGAG
>NW_024717270.1:0-8959 GCF_018991925.1 Homarus americanus | reverse complement strand
ATATGTTCTGACACTTCTCAGTGATTACCCTGATATACTTAGATACCTGACAGTATTTATTGGAGTATAGTGTCCTATACTCTGATGTCATTCTAGTGATATGCTGATGAGCTGACATACCGCTTTATGTAACTGTGATATATTGAATCATATACATCCATTCCTCACGCTTAATATATATGATATTCTAAACAATGCTGATATTATTTATATTATACCCTGATTATATACTAACATACTACAGTGTCATTTATAGTGTATGATATTAAACATTCGGGGGTATACTTTGAGGTTATTTAGAGAATATGATGGCAAACGGTGATATACTCTGATGCCATATTTGGTATACACAGATATATTGATATAATTTATATAATATACCGATAAATATAACTAAATATCTGTGAAGTAAATCCTGTACTTTTTGATATACCATTCAGGGTGAAGGTATGCTAATATACCACGATAGCACCCGTCTCTCAGCGCTAATATACCCTGATGGCACACTTAACATCCTGGCGCCGGTCGTGGGGTATACTGATATGCTAAAGTCTTCTTCATCTTCTAATATCTCGACTTCAGCTTCGTAAACTGTGATTACTTAAACGTATTTAACGCTCGTTTACGTAACTTTTTGTAGAATAAATGAATGTATATCCGGGGTTCTTCTGTTTCTTTGTCCATCTGATGTTTGCGTCCATGTTGAGGAGAACCACTTAGCAGGGCTCGCATTTTCCCATAATGTGTTACCTCAAGTTCCATAATTTGCACTTAGTGAAGCCACGATATCCCGCGTTATGTTGCCCGTCTTACTTCCTTCTGGGTTATGTGTCTTAAGTTGGTGAAAAAATTAAATTAAGGCTGAATTATTGTTAAATGTTTAGGTATTATAGTACTTGTCTGTCGTGTTGTTAATATAACATAGTTTCACCAGCAGTATGTACTCAAGAGCTTATTAACATCGTTGACGAGTCAGAGCCGCAACACTGAACCAATCTATATGAACATTAACACAAAAAATAAATTGTTACATTACATCGACTATCAAGACATAACTTACAATACAAATTAATAAATAATTGTACCAGGCAGATAAAAATATTAGTTACAAAAATTATGAAAATAGTCTTAATGTTCACGCCAGAACTTACCCCATAACAAAAGCCATACAACATTTTCCCAGTTAAGACTTCGTTAAATACAATCTAAAACTCCTTCTCAGAAACTGTGTGTTGGTGGTGTACCACGTGTGGTGTGTGTGTGTGTGTGTGTGTGTGTGTGTGACAGCACCTTTGATTTATACAAATATTCACCCAAATGAATAACACCAAGTAATTCACCATGTTATTCACGACTCTTAGATCACTTGGCTTGCGTCTCTCAAAAGGTCGAGCCAGGGTCAGCTGATTCAGTAAACACCGCTCACATTAATAGGGACCTGCCACACTTTGCCATAAACAGATAAATTGTACCGGGAATTTTCCCCCACACACTCATCATTGTCACTTTATGTAACTTGCTGACAAAACCCATGACCCTTCAGGCCTTTTACGCCCTTAATGCATGAGTCATAAAGGCAAGCATGAACTCCGCATGCTTCCCAGTTGGGCACTGTAAACGCTTTTGCGCTTCACCTTGCACAGGATGTAAGGGGTGCCCAATAAACTAGCCCCCTCGTGGGCAATCTGTAATCACTACCACTGTCTCGCGGCCCAGAGTAGTAGTTGGACATATCACTAGACAGGGAAATTCACACTTAACACAAGTGTTATCTCAAGGTCATATTCACAACACTTCCCTGGACAGAATTCATAATTTATTTTCTCATATTACATCTGTGTGTATACCTGCTACTAGATAAACAGAAAATGCCAAGAAGTGTTTACATCAAGCGCTGCCACTTAAGAGTTCCAAGAACTAAATTAAAACAATTAGTGTGTGTGTGTGCATGGTGTGAGTGTGCATGGTGTGTGTGTGTGAGTGTGCATGGTGTGTGTGTGTGCATTGTGTGTGTGTGTGTGTGTGTGTGTATATGGTGTGTGTTTGTTTGTTTGTATGGTGTGTGCATGGTGTGTGTGTGTGTGTGTGTGTATGTGTGTATGGTGTGTGTATGTGTATGGTGTGTGTATGTATGGTGTGTGTGTGTGTGTGTGTGTGTGTGCATGTGTGTGTATGGTTTGTGCATGTACGGTGTGTGTATGGGTGTGTGTGATTGTGCATGGTGAGTGTGTGACTGTGTATGGGGTGAGTGTGTGTGTGTGTGTGTGTGTGTTTCCATTGCCATGAGGATATCATACAATTCTTAAAGCACTGGTCACATGGGCACATTTTTTTTTAGCAATTTCTTGCCGGAAAGTTATTTCGAGCAATTTTCGAGAAATTCGAGCAAGTTTTTGAAGCATTTTTATTGACAATCGTGATAGTCAATTTCTTGACTATTTCGAGCAAGATTATCGGTTCAAAACCCGGTTAATACCATATTTAATGACACGAAGCTTATTTATCGACTATTTACCTTGGCTATATATAACATAGATCAATAACATTATGTATAAAATGCACAAACAGTTTTTTACGACACACTGAGTTTATTATTTGGGTGGTGTTTTGGCGTGTTTGTTTACAAAACACAAGCCCATACAACCGGTCATTCTCCACACACTAACAACCCTCCCTACTGTAACTACGATAGTTGAACCAGTCTATATTAAACACTCGTTCCTCCTCCTCGCCAGCCACTTACGAGTCCCCAATAGTTTTTCTTCGCTTTCTCTCATTTCTTTTTAATAATAACAATAATACCAAGGATAGCTGCTGCGTCGTCTGCATTGTTGTTGTGATGTTCCGTCTCCCTTCTACTCGCACAGTGGCGTTAACTTTTTTTTCTTGCTGTAGTAACTGAACCAAGAGCCACTCGTGTGACCACATTTGGAAGAAATTACTCGTAATTTCTTGCTCCAAATTAATTGCTCATCAAAGGGATCGTGTGACCGTAACTTAAGTCACCCTTTAAGAAAAACTGTAAATACTGATTCACAAAACTTAAGGATAATTTCTGATTTGGAACCATCGGTGTAATGCAGAAAACAGTTATTGTATTCTAAAACCTACCCAAGAAATCTTTTACCCACTTACGATATAATTCTTTTCTATTCCATCAATAGATGTTATTTTACTTTTTTATACGTATTTTTATTTTAGTAATTTATAAACTATTTTCTTTATATACTTCATTACCTTTTAGCGTAATGAAGAGAATGAATTACAGAAGGTTTTTATAATTATATTGCGAACAATATTTTTCCTCGCAATAAATAAACAATGACGATGATCTTGTTTACAATATGGAGCTTGATGTCTTACTCCATGTTCGTTTATTACATTTTCTGCCATACCCGACTGTTCTTTTCTTTCTTGTGGTGAAGGTTTTTGACAATTGATATATATATAAAGTTGAGTTAAGAATAATGACTCTGATATTATAGCCATTAGGTCCTGAATAATAAGTGGTGTCTAAGTGAACAAATGTATGATGTCTTCAATTACCAGCGTAGTGTTGGGTAACAGTGGGGGTAGAAGCGAAGGGTAGGAGTGAAGGGTGGGAGTAAGGCGTGGGAGTAAGGGGTGGGAGTAAGGGGTGGGAGTAAGGGGTGGGAGTAAGGCGTGGGAGTAAGGGTGGGAGTAAGGGGTGGGAGTAAGGGGTAGGAGTAAGGGGTGGGAGTAAGGGGTGGGAGTAAGGGATGGGAGTAATGGGTGGGAGTGGGGAGTTGGGAGTAGAGGTGGGGGTAAGGGGTGGAGGTAAGGGGTGGGAGTGGAGGCGTGGGAGTGAGCGTGGGAGTGGGGCGTGGGAGTAAGGAGATTGGGAGTAGGGGTGGGAGTAAGAAGAGGTGGGGAGTAGGGGTGGGGATGGGCGTGGGAGTAAGGCGTGGGGAGTAAAGAGATTGGGAGTAAGGGTGGGGGAGTAAGGGTGGGAGTAAGGGGTGGGGTAGAGGTGGGAGTAAGGGGTGGGAGTGGGGGTGGGAGTGGGGGTAGGAGTAAGAGTTGGGAGTGGGGGGTGGGGAGTAAGCGGTGGGGAGTAAGGGGTTGGGGAGTGGGGCATGGGGAGTGAAAGCGTGGGGAGTGGGGTGGGGAGTTAGAGTGTGAGTAAGGGGTGGGAGTGGGGGTGGGAGTAGAGTTGGGAGTAAGGTGGGAGTAAGGGGTGGGAGTAAGGAGTGGGAGTAAGGCGTGGGAGTAAGGGTGGGAGTTAGGGGTAGGAGTAAGGGGTGGGAGTAAGGGGTGGGAGTAAGGGGTGGGAGTAAGGGGTGGGAGTAAGGGGTGGGAGTAAGGCGTGGGAGTAAGGGTGGGAGTAAGGGTGGGAGTAGGGGTGGAGTGGGGGGGTCAGGAGTAAGGGGTGGGAGTGGGGTGGGGAGTAAGGGTGGGAGTAAGGGGTGGGGAGTGAGGGGTGGGAGTAAGGGGTGGGGAATGGGGGTGGGAGTAAAATTGGTGGGAGTAAAGAGTTAGGAGTAAGGCATGGGGTAAGGCGTGGGAGTAAGAGGTGGAGTTAGAGTTAATGTAGTGAGAGTTGGGAGGAGTAGGGGTGGGAGTAAGGTGGGAGTAAGGGTGGGAGTAGGGGGTGGGAGTAAGAATTGGGAGTAAGGCGTGGAGTGGGGTGGGAGTAAGGGGTGCAGGTAAGGGGTAGGAGTAAGGGGTGGGAGTGGGGTGGGAGTAAGGGGTGGGAGTAAGGCGTGGAAGTAAGGGTGGGATTAAGGGGTGGGATTAAGGGGTCGGAGTAAGGGGTAGGAGTAAGGGGTGGGAGTAAGGGGTGGCAGTAAGGGGTGGCAGTAAGGGGTAGGAGTAAGGGTTGGGAGCAAGGGGTACGAGTAAGAGGGTGGAAGCAAGGGGTGGAAGCAAGGGGTGGGAGTAAGGGGTATGAGTAAGTGGTAGGAGTAAGTGGTAGGAGTAAGGGGTAGAAGTAAGGGGTAGAAGTAAGGGGTAGGAGTAAGGGGTAGAAGTAAGGGGTAGAAGGAAGGGGTGGGAGCAAGGGGTGGGAATAAGGGGTGGGAATAAGGGGTGGGATTAAGGGGTGGGAGTAAGGGGTAGGAGTAAGGGGTAGGAGTGACGAGTAAGAATGTGGGACAAGAGGGAGGGGTAGCAGTGGGGGGTAGGGTTAGGTTACAAACTTCTATTTACTTCATCATCTGTATCCTGCTGGTGAGGTTCTCTCTTTAAACAATTTGTAGAATAAATAAATAAATGGTCAGGTGTAAATGGTAAGAATTTAACAGAGTAATACTGAGGTATTACAAGAAAGAACTAAAAACTGTCCACTGTGTGTATCAACATTTTATAAAAGTATTTGTGAAGCTGTAAAATACTTAGATATAAACTTTTAATTCAACTCTGTAATAAAAATAATTGCAATAATGAATCTAAACAAGAAATGAACTGGGTGAAAAAAATCTACAAAATACTAAAAATATAAAAAAGAAGAATTACAGTAAAACCTGAATCATTGTAATAAACATTATTAAACTTTTCGTTGTTATGACCTAAAACAAACAAGGAAGACTCGTCTAGATTTTCGCTCTGCTGCCAGGATTATAACATCGTTTAAAAGTTCAGTAAAAATATCATGCAGATTAAAACCTAACCTAGTGTATCGTAACCTAACTTAGCCTTTCCTAAGCTAACTTAGACTATCCTAAACTAGCCTAACCTATCCTAATCACACCAAACCTAACCTATCCTAAATTTATATATCATCAACAGATTTATAGATATGTTGGAGAAATAATTATCAAAAGTTTGTTGTCTCTGCAAATGTATTTTAAAAAAAAGAAAATGAAATTAAAACTTTCTAGAGAACTCAATTGTGTCATGAGCGTTGCGGCTTGGTTAGGTTAGGTAACATTAGGTTAGGTTAGATAAGGTAAGGTAAGATTAGGTAAGGTGAGGTAGTGTTAGGGTTAAATACATTTTACTAATTTTGCATCAAAATAATCACGACTGAAGGTATGGGATAAAAAACCTCTGAATATAATTCTTTTTCTGAGAAAACAATTTCTTTACCACTTATTTTTTGCCCCACTTTTTTTATTAAGTTTGATGAACTTAGATTAGGTTAGGTATTATTTAACTCTGAGTCATGGGTACTTATTGGATACTTGGCAGAATAACTTGTTATAACTTGGTCCTAACAAAGGCGGAGTCTAAGCAAAAATGTTCCCTTGACCTCATATTTGGATTTCATTACTGAAGGATATTTACAGCTATACCACATTAATAAGGTCTATCTGCAAGTTTATTCAGTCATAAAAAAAAATATACCCTAAATGTGGACAATAAAAATCTTCTATTTTGGTACAAATTACTTGAAAAGTTGTAAGAAGACAAAAGCTGCATCTCTTCCATAAAGCGAGAAATAGAACAGCCAAGCCTCTTCTTGTCGTAAAAAAAAACTAATATTGTATTTTAGTATGTTGATGTACAAACCATTTTCTTCATTATTCTATGATAAAACAAGTCTAACAAGCATTATTAAAACATATATTATTAATTTTTTTTCATGCAATCCGGAAATAGCGACTACTATATCCAGGTTGATCGTGTTGAGGTCCTGTAAGTTACAGGCTAGATTACGAGCTCACTTACGGAGTTCGATGCCAAATATTTGTTTTGAGAATCCCGATCAGAGACTGTAAGTCCAGTTACTTGGTAAACAAGTAGATACAGTGAAATAAACTGCTGTACCTAAATATTATGTAACTGAAAATATATTCCCAAAACAGCACGTTTACAGATGAAAATAAAAAAAAAGCATAAATAATACAAACAAAATCAATTAATATGTTTTTTATTACAGTATTTTTAAATATCAGAAGCGTAGGTTCAGCGCTTCTTTTGTGTCTTTTTCCCGGTGAAGATGTAGTCTCCCTATGGCAGGTACTGGTCCTTTTGTACACGGCTGAAAGTGGTAGTTTCCTTCTTCTTCTTGTTGTTTTGGGTCTTGTTGTTTTGGGTCTTAGTGTGTTTTGTGGTCTGCAGTTTGTTAGATCGGGGGCCCTTCTCCTTCATCTGGCAAGGCTTCACCTCCACCTTAGTCACCTTCGATACAGTGCGTCGGAACACCATTGTGATGTACTGACATTAACAGCTCTCTCACTGAGGTCAAATCAAAATTTGACCATACAGAAAGAATTACGGTTTAATAAGGTTGGAATTTAAAGAAATTGACAACAAAATAAAGCTCTGTTTATCACTATAGTAAAGAGGGATGGTGTTTGTAAAGATGATGGATGGTGTTTGTAAAGATGATGGATGGTGTTATAATATGTAGTGATGATGGATGGTGTTATATGTAGTGATGAAGGATGGCGTTATATTGTAGTAATGATGGATGGTGTTATATGTAGTGATGATAAGAGGGTAATATATGTAGTGATGATGGATGGTGTTATATATATATATTGATGATGCATGATGTTATATGTAGTGATGATGGTTGGTGTTATATGTAGT
Source organism: Homarus americanus (assembly GCF_018991925.1). NCBI lineage: Eukaryota > Metazoa > Arthropoda > Malacostraca > Decapoda > Nephropidae > Homarus > Homarus americanus. The sequence goes on along the minus strand of NW_024717270.1, from coordinate 1,462 downwards.
GATGCTGGATGGTGTTATATGTAGTGATGATGGATAGAGTTATATGTAGTGATGATGGATGATGTTATATGTAGTGATGATGGGTGGTGTTATATGTAGTGATGTTGGATGGTGTTATATGTAGTGATGATGGATGATATTATATGTAGTGATGATAGGATGGGTCTATATGTAGTGATGATGGATGGTGTTATATGTAGTGATGATGGATGATGTTATATGTAGTGATGATAGGTTGGTTTTATATGTAGTGATGATGGATGGTGTTATATGTAGTGATGATGGATGGAGTTATATGTAGTGATAATGGATGATATTATATGTAGTGATGATGGTTGGTGTTATATGTAATGATGTCGGATGGTGTTATATGTCGTGATGGATGGTTCTATATGTAGTGATGGTGGATGGTGTTATATGTAGTGATGATGGATCGTGTTATATGTAGTGATGATGGATAGTATTATATGTAGTGATGACGATGGATGGTGTTATAAGTAGTGATGATGGATGTTATATGTAGTGATGAAGGATGGTGTTAGAAGATTGTGGGAAGTGAGATGTGTAGTAAGAGATTGGGGAAGTGAGATGAGTGAAGATTGTAAGTGAGATGTAGTGAAGATTGTGAAGGAGATGTAGTGAAGATTGTGAAGTGAGATGTGGCAAAGATTGTGAAGAGATGTGTGAAGATTGTATGAGATGGTGAAGATTGTAAGGACATGGTGAAGATTGTGAAGTGAGATATGGTGAAGATTGTGAAGTGAGATGTAGTGAAGATGTGAAGTGAGATGTAGTGAAAATTGTGAAGTGAGATGTAGTGAAGGTTGTGAAGTGAGATGTAGTGAAGATTGTGTAGTGAGATGTAGTGAAGATTGTGAAGTGAGAGGTAGTGAAGATTGTGAAGTGAGATGTAGTGAAGATTGTGAAGTGAGATGTAGTGAAGATTGTGAGGTGAAATGTAGTGAAGATTGTGAGGTGAGATGTAGTAAAGATTGTGAGGTGAACATAAGAACATAAGAACATAAGAAAGTGGGATACTGCAGGAGGCCGACTGGCCCATACAGGGCAGATCCCTTTCACACCCATCCCAGCACTTCCATGTGCCTATCCAACTTCGTCTTGAAGCTCCCTAGCGTCCCCGATCCTACTATAGCACTCGGTAGCCTATTCCACATATCCACAACTCTATTACCAAACCAGTGCTTGCCTATATCCCTTCTGAATCGGAATTTATCTAATTTAAAGCCATTTGTTCTAGTTATTTCGTTATTACTGAGCTTCAGAACATCTTCCATTTTCCCCTTGTTAATCCCACTTACCCACTTGTACACCTCTATCATATCTCCCCTAATTCTACGCCTCTCTAATGAATGTAAGCCTAAGCTTTTCAGTCTTTCTTCATATGGAAGGTTTCTAATATTATGGATCATTTTTGTCATTCTTCTTTGTACTCTCTCCAAAA
>NW_024717269.1:0-12497 GCF_018991925.1 Homarus americanus | reverse complement strand
CTTGACATGCTTCGTTCGGTTACGTATTGCTCAGGTGCACCTCCGACACTCCCAGGCACCTCTGACACTCCCAGGTGCACCTCTGACACTCCCAGGTACTCTCTGACACACCAGGTACACCTCTGACACTCCCAGGTACACCTCAGACACTGATGGTTGCTTCCTGCTCTTGGTGCCACCTCTGACACTCCTGGAACTCTCTGACACTCCCAGGTACCTCAGACACTCCCAGGTACCACCCTGACACTCCAGGTACCTCTGACACTCCCAGGTACCTCCGACACTTCAGGTACACTTGACACTCTCAGGTACCCTCTGTTGTTGCTCTCAGGTACCTCTGACACTCCCAGGTACACCTCAGACATTCCAGGTACACCTCAGACACTCCCAGGTGCACCTCGACCCCCACTCCCAGGCCTCAGACACTCCCAGGTGCACCTCAGACACTCCCAGGTGCACATCAGACACTCCCGGTACACCTCTGACAATGCCAGGTACACCTCAGACACTCCGGTGTACAACTGACTGCTCCCAGGTACACTGCACTCCCCAGGTGCCTTTGACACTACCAGGCACACCTCTGACTTGCTCCCAGGTACAGCACTGACACTGCCAGGTACACCTCAGACACTCCAGGTATCTGGCACTCCCAGGTACACCACCCCAACACTCCCAGGTGCACCTCTGACCTCCAGGTACACCTCTGACACTCCCAGGTGCACCTCTGACCTCCCAGGTACACTCTGACACTCTAGGTACAGCTCTGGCCTCTAGGTACACCTCCTGACTTGCTCCCTGGTACTCACCTCTCTGACACTCCCAGGTACACCTCCAGACACTCCCAGTACCTCAGACACTCCCAGGTGCCTCTGACACTCCCAGGTGCACCTCAGACCTCCCAGGTACTTTCTGACACTCCCCGGGTACACCCCTCCGACACTTCCAGGTACCTCCGACATTCTCAGGTACCTCCGACACTCTCCAGGTACACCTCTGACACTGTCAGTGCCTCTGACTCTCAGGTGCACCTCCTGACACTCCCAGGTACCTCTGACACTCCAGGTACACCTCGAACACTCCCAGGTACCTCAGACACTCCCAGGTACACTTCAGACACTCCCAGGTGCACCTCAGACACTCCCAGGTACTCAGACACTCCCAGGTACTCCTCAGACACTCCCAGGAAAACCTCAGAACCTCCCAGGTACACCTCAGTGCTCCCAGGTACACCTCTGACTCTCCCAGGTACCTCGAACACTCCCAGGTACACCTCAGTACACTCTCAGGTGCACCTCTAGACACTCCAAGGGTGCACCTCAGGCTCTCCCAGGTGCACCTGAGACACTCCCAAGTGCACCACTGCTGCTCCCAGATACCTCTGATACTCCCAGATACACTTCAGACACTGATAGGTACACCTTCGATACTCCCAGGTACCTCTCACGCTCCCAGGTACACCTCTGACATTCCCAGGTACTCACTGGCACTCCTGGTACTCTCTGACACTCCCAGGTACACCTCAGACACTCCCAGGAACACCACAGACACTCTGGGTACACCTCTGACACATGGTACACCCCCTGACACTCCCAGGCATACCTCTCACTCCTGGTACTCCTCTGACACTCCCAGGTACACCTTAGACACTCCCAGGTACACCTCAGACACTCGCAGGTACACCTCGACACTCCCAAGTACACCTCCTACCTCCCAGGTACCTCAGACACTCCCAGGTATACCTCTGACACTCCCAGGTACACCTCAGACACTGACAGGTACACTTCCTATACTCCCAGGTACACCTCTGACACTCCCTGGAACTCCTCTGACACTCCCAGGTACACCTCAGACACTCCCAGGTACACCTCAGACACTCCCAGGTACACCTCAGACACTCCCAGGTACACCTCTGACACTCCCAGGAACACCTCTGACACTCCCAGGTACACCTCTGACACTCCCTGGTGCTCCTCACTCCCAGGTACACCCTAGACACTCCCAGGTACACCTCAGACACTCCCAGGTACACCTCAGGCCTCCCAAGTACCTCTGACACTCCCAGGTACCTCAGCACTCTCAGGTACAGATCTCTGACCTCCCAGGTACACCTCTGACACTTCCAGGTACACCTCCGACACTCTCCCAGGTGCACCTCTGACACTCTCAGGTCACCCCTCTGACACTCCCGGTGCACCTCTGACACTCCCAGGAACACCTCAGACACTCCCAGGTGCACCTCAGACACTCCCAGATACACCTCAGACACTCCCAGGTACACCTCAGACACTCCCAGGTACACCTCAGACACTCCCAGGTACATCCCAGACACTCCCAGGTACACCTCAGACACTCCCAGGTACCTCAGACCTCCCAGGTACACCTCAGACACTCCCAGGTACACCTCAGACACTCCCAGGTACCTCTGACACTCCCAGGTGCCCTCAGACACTCCAGGTGCACCTCAGACACTCCCAGGTGCTGAGACACTCCCAGGTGCACCTCAGACACTCCCAGGTACACCACCCAAGCCTCCCAGGTACACCTCCTGGCTGTGCCAGGTACACCTCAGACACTCCCAGGTATCACCAACTGACAATCCCAGGTACACCACCCAACCTCCCAGGTACACCTCTGACACTCCCAGGTGCACCTCTGACACTCCCAGGTGCACCTCTGACCTCCCAGGTACAACTCCTGACACTCCAGGTACAACTCTGACACTCCCAGGTACACCTCAGACACTCCCGGTACACCTCAGACACTCCCAGGTACTCCTCTGACACTCCCAGGTACTCCTCTGACCCACCAGGTACACCGCTGACACTCCCAGATACACCTCAGACTCTGACAGGTACACTTCCGTGCTCCCAGGTACCTCTCACCTCCCAGGTACCTCTGACACTCCCAGGAATACCCCAGACACTCCCAGGTACATCTGACACTCACAGGTACACCTCTGACACTCTTAGGTGCACTCTGACACTCCTGGTGCTCCTCTGACACTCCCAGGTACACCTCAGACACTCCCAGGTACACCTCAGACCTCCTGTTACACCTCAGACACTCCCAGGTACACCTCCCACCTTCCAGGTACACCTCCGACCTCTCAGGTACCTCTGTCACTCTCAGGTGCACCTCAGACCTCCCAGGTACTCCTCTGACCTCCCAGGTGCTCCTCTGACACAGGTACACCATGAGCCTCCCAGATACACCTCAGACTCTGGCAGGTACACTTCCGTACTCCCAGGTGTACTCACTCCCAGGTTCAGCCTCCCAGGACACCTCAGACACTCACAGGTACACATCTGAGCACTCACAGGTACACCTCTGACACTCTAGTTGCCTCCTTGCTCCCTGGTGCTCCTCCCAGCCTCCCAGGTACACCTCAGACACTCCCAGGTACACCTCGAACACTCCCAGGTACACCTCAGACACTCCCAGCTACCTCTGACACTTCCAGGTACACCTCCAACACTCTCAGGTACACCTCTGACACTCTGGTGCACCTGTGACACTCCCAAAGTGCACCTCAGACACTCCCAGGTGCACCTCAGACACTCCCAGGTGCCTCAGACACTCCCAGGTACCTCGAACCTCCCAGGTACCACTGACCTCCCACGTACCACCTCTGACACTGCCAGGTACACCTCAGAAACTCCCAGGTATACAACTGCATCCAGGTGCACCAATGACACTCCCAGGTTCTCCTCCCAGGTGCCTCTGGCCTCTGGGTGCACCTCTGAAACTCCCAGGTACAACTCTGATACTCCCAGGTACAACTCTGACCTCCCAGGTACAACTCAGACACTCCCAGGTACACCTGACAGCCTCCCAGGTGCACCTCAGACCTCCCAGGTACCTCTGAACTTCCCAGGTACACACCCTTTCACTACAGGAACACCCCTGAGCCTCCCAGGTACCTAAGAATCTCCCAGGTACCTCAGACACTCCCAGGTACACCTCACACACTCCCAGGTACCCCCAGCCTCCCAGGTACACCTCAGACACTCCCAGGTTCTCCACATACTCAGGTGCACCTCAGATACTCCCAGGTGCTCCTCAGACACTCCCAGGTGCACCTCAAGCACTCCCAGGTGCACCTCAGACCTCCAGGTGCACCTCAGACTGAGGTGCACCTCAGACACTCCCAGGTACCTCACCTCCCACATACTCCTGTCCCTCCCTGGTTCTTCTCTGACTCTCCCAGGTACACCTCAGACACTCCCAGGTGCACATCAGACCTCCCAGGTACACCTCAGACACTCCCAGGTACACCTCAGACACTCCCAGGTGCCTCAGACACTCCCAGGTGCTCCTCAGACACTCCCAGGTACACCTCAGACACTCCCAGGTGCTCCTCAGACCTCCCAGGTGCCTCAGGCCTCAGGTACACCTCTCCCACACTCCCGGTGCACCTCAGACCTCCCAGGTACACCTCTCACCTCCCATACTCCTGTCACACTCCTGGTTCTCTTCTGACACTGCCAGGTAACCTCAGACACTCCCAGGTACCTCAGACACTTCCAGGTACACCTGGCACTCCCAGGCACCCCGCCACTCCCAGGGCTCATCTGTCACTCCCAGGTACACCCCAGACACTACCAGGTGCTTCTCTGACCTCCCAGGTACTTCTCTGATGCTCCCAAGGTACACCCAGACACTCCCAGGTAAATCCCAGACACCTCCCAGGTACACCTCTGACACTCCCAGGCTACCTCTGACACTCCCAGGTACCTCCCCAGCCTCCCAGGTACACCTCTGACACTCCCAGGTACCCTCTGACACTCCCAGGTGCACCTCAGACCTCCCAGGCACCTCTGACCTCCCAAGTACCTCTCCCTCCCAGGTCCTCTGATACTCCCAGGTATACCTCCCAGCCTCCTAGGTACACCGCTGACCTCTCCCAGGTACACCTCTGACACTGCCAGGTTCACCTCAGACACTGAAGGTACACCTCCGATACTCCCAGGTACACCTCTCACACACTCCCAGGTACACCTCTGACACTCCCAGGTGCTCCTCCTGACACTCCCTGGTACCTCTGACCTCCCAGGCACTCCCCGCACTCCCAGGTACACCCCAGACACTCCAGGTACTCCTCTGGCCTCCAGGTACACCTCAGACACTCCCAGGTACCCCAGACACTCCCAGGTAAACCTCCTGACCTCCCAGATGCACCTCCCACTCAGGTACACCTCAGACACTCCCAGGTACACCTCTGACACTCCAGGTGCACCTCCTGACACTCCCAGGAACAACTCTGACACTCCCAGGTACACCTCAGACACTCCCAGGTACACCTCAGACACTCCCAGGTACACAGACCTCCCAGGTACACCTCCGACACTCCCAGGTACCCGCCGACACTCCCAGGTACACCTCCGACATTCCCAGTGCCTCAGACACACCCAGTACACCTCCGGCACTCCCAAGTACACCTCCGACACTCCCGGTACACCTCCGACACTTCTGGGTACACCTCCGACACTCTCAGGTACACCTCCGACACTCTCAGGTACACCAACCTCTCAGGTACACCCTCACTCCCAGGTACACCTCTGACTCAGGTACCTCTGATACTCCCAGGTACCTCAGACACTCCCAGGTACACCTCAGACACTCCCATGTGCCTTCAGACACTCCCAGGTACCTCAGACATCCCAGGTACCTGAGCTCCCAGGTACTCCTCAGACACTCCGAACACCTCAGACCTCCCAGGTACCTCAGTCACTCCCAGGTACACCTCAGACCTCCCAGGTACCTCAGACACTCCCAGGTACACCTCAGACACTCTCAGGTGCACCTCAGACCTCAGGTGCACCTCAGACACTCCCAGGTACACCTCAGTCACTCTCAGGTGCACCTCAGACACTCCCAGGTGCACCTCAGACACTCCCAGGTGCACCTCAGACACTCCCAGGTGCACCTCCGACACTCCCAGGTACACCTCCGAGCTCCCAGGTACCTCTGATGCTCCCAGGTACACCTCTGACGGTGCCAGGTACACCTCAGAGACTCCCAGGTATACAACCCCACAATCCCAGGTACACCATGCTCCAGGTACACCTCTGACACTCCCAGGTGCACCTCTGACACTCCCAGGTGCCTCTGACCTCCCAGGTACAACTCTGACGCTCCCAGGTACCTGACACCTCCCAGGTACACCTCAGACTCCCAGGTACACCTCAGACACTCCCAGGTACTCCTCTGACACTCCCAGGTGCTCCTCTGACCCCAGTACCCTGCACACTCCCAGATACACCTCAGACTCTGACAGGTACACTTCGATACTCCCAGGTACCTCTCACCTCCCAGGTACCTCTCAGCCTCCCAGGAATACCCCAGACACTCACGGGTACACATCTGACACTCTGGGTACACCTCTGACACTCTTAGGTGCACCTCTGAGCCTCCCTGGTACTCCTCTGACACTCCCAGGTACCCTCAGACACTCCCAGGTACACCTCAGACACTCCTTTACACCTCAGACACTCCCAGGTACACCTCCTGACACTTCAGGTACACCTCCGACACTCTCAGGTACACCTCTGGCACTCTCAGGTACCTCAGACACTCCCAGGTACTCCTCTGACACTCCCAGGTACTCCTCCTAGCACACCCAGGTACCCGCTGACACTCCCAGATACACCTCAGACTCTGACAGGTGCACTTCCGTCTCCCAGGTATGCCTCTCACACTCCCAGGTACACCTCCTGACCTCCCAGGAACACCTCAGACACTCCACAGGTACACATCTGACACTCACAGGTACACCTCTGACACTCTTAGGTGCCTCTGACACTCCTGGTACTCCTCTGACCTCCGGTACACCTCAGACACTCCCAGGTACACCTCAGACACTCCCACATGCACCTCAGACACTCCCAGGTACACCTCTGACACTTCCAGGTACACCTCCAACACTCTCAGGTACCTCCTGACACTCTCTCAGGTACCTCCTGACACTCCCAAGTGCCTCAGACACTCCCAGGTACACCTCAGACACTCCCAGGTACACCTCAGACACTCCCAGGTGCACCGCCGACACTCCCAGGTGCCACTGACACTCCAACGTGCCTCTGACACTGCCAGGTACACCTCAGAAACTCCCCGAGTATACAACCACTCCCAGGTACACCAATGACACTCCCAGGTGCCCTCTGACACTCCCAGGTGCACCTCTGGCCTCCCAGGTGCACCTCTGAAACTCCCAGGTACAACTCTGATGCTCCCAGGTACAACTCTGACCTCCCAGGTGCAACTCAGACACTCCCAGGTACAACCCTGACACTCCCAGGTGCACCTCAGACACTCCCAGGTACACCTCCTGACACTCCAGGTACACCCTTTCATTACCAGGAACACCCTGACCTCCAGGTACACTCAGAATCTCAGGTACACCTCAGACACTCCCAGGTACCCCACACTCCCAGGTACACCCCTGACCTCCCAGGTGCCTCAGACACTCCCAGGTTCACCTCCCTCCCAGGTGCACCTCAGACACTCAGGTGCTCCTCAGACACTCCCAGGTGCACCTCAAACACTCCCAGGTGCACCTCAGACACTCCCGGTGCACCTCAGACACTCCCAGGTGCACCTCAGACACTCCCAGGTACACCCCTCACTGTATCAGATACACCTCAGACTCTGACAGGTACATTCCGATACTCCCAGGTACACCTCTCCTCCCAGGTGCCTCTCACCTCCCAGGAACACCCCAGACACTCTGGGTACATCGACACTCCTGGTACACCTCTGGCCTCTTGGGTGCCTCTGACACTCCCTGGTGCTCCTCTGACACTCCCAGTGCCTCAGACCTCCCAGGTACACCTCAGACACTCCCAGGTACACCTCCAGGGCCATACAGGTACACCTCTGACACTTCCCAGGTACACCTCCACTTTTCCAGGTACCCCGCCTCTGACACTCCTGGGTACACCTCCAGACACTCCCAGGTGCTCTCTGACACTCCCAGGTTCTCCTCTCTGTTTTGCCAGGTACACCATGACACTCAGATACACCTCCAGACTCCTGACAGGTACCTTCCGATGCTCAGCAGCTGCACCTCTCACACTCAGGCCACCTCAGACACTGACAGGTGCCACTTCCGATCTCCCAGGTACCTCTCACGCTCAGGTGCCCTCTCTGACCTCCCAGGTGCTCCACTGGCACTCCTGTGCTCTCCTGACCTCCCAGGTACACCTCAGGCCACTCCAGACACCACAGACACTCACAGGTACACCTCAACACTCCACAGGTACCTCTGACACTCCGAGGCTGCACCTCTGACACTCCCTGGTGCTCCTCTGACACTCCCAGGTACCTAAGACGCTCCCAGGTACACCTCCAGACACTCATGGTACCTCAGACACTCCCAAGTACACCTCAGACACTCCCAGGTACACCTGAACACTCCCAGGTGCATCTCTAACACTCTCAGGTACCACCTCAGGCCTCCCCAGGAACACCTCAGACACTCCAGGTGCCTCAGGCACTCCCAGGTGCCTCCAGACACTCCCAGGTGCCTCAGACCTCCCAGGTGCACCTCTGACACTCTCCAGGTGCACCTCTGACACTCCCAGGTGCACCTCCTGAGCACTGCCAGGTACACCTCAGACACTCCAGGTGGCAAGCCCAGCCTCCCAGTGCACCACCCCAGCCACTCCCAGGTACACCTCAGACACTCCCAGGTGCACCTCCAGACACTCCCAGGTGCCTCAGACACTCCCAGGTGCACCTCAGACACTCCCAGGTGCCTCAGACACTCCCAGGTACACCCTGACACTCCCAGGAACACCATGACACTCTGGGTACACCTCCCACATTCTCCAGGTACCTCAGACACTCCCAGGTACCTCAGGCCTCCCCGTTACACCCCTGACTGCTCCCAGTGCACCTCAGACACTCCCAGGTACCTCAGACACTCCCAGGTGCCTCAGACACTCCCAGGTGCCTCAGACGCTCCCAGGTTGCTACTCAGGGCACTCAGGTGCACAGACACTCCCAGTGCTCCTCAGACGCTCCCAAGGTGCACCTGAAAAACACTCCCGTGCACCTCCGACGCTCCCAGGTGCCTCCGACACTCCAGGTACACCTCTGATGCTCCCAGACACACCTCTGATGCTCCAAGATTACCGCTGACCTCCCAGGCCTCTGCTCCCAGGTACACCTGCACTCCCAGGTACTCCTCCTGGCCTCCCAGGTACTCTCTGGCTTACACCAGGTGCACCGCCCTGACCTCCCAGGTACCTCAGACACTGACCAGGTGCCACTTCCTATACTCCCAGGTACACCTCCTGACCTCCCAGAGCCACCTGACACTCCAGGTACACCTCAGACACTCCCAGGTGCACCTCAGGAGCACTCCCAGGTGCACATCAGACACTCCCAGGTACACCACTGACACTGCCAGGTACACCTCAGACGCTCCCAGGTATACAACGGCCTCCCAGGTGCACCACTGACACTCCCAGGTGCAGCCTGCAGGGACACCTCCTGACACTCCCAGGTGCACACCACTGACTGCCAGGTACACCTCAGACACTCCCAGGTATACAGCAACTTGCTCCCAGGTACACCACCTGACCTCCCAGGTGCACCTCCCCAGGCCTCCCAGGTGCCCTCCCCAGGCACTCCCAGATTGCACCTCTGACACTCAGGTACAACTCTGACACTCCCAGGTACAACTCTGACACTCCTGGGCATCTCTGACACTCCTCGTGCTCCTCTGACTTGCTCCCAGGTACCTCAGACACTCCCAGTTACCTCGAACCTCCCAGGTACACCTCAGAACACACCCAGGTACACCTCCGACACTCCAAGTACACCTCAGGCTCCAGGTGCACCTCCCGCCATTCCCAGGTACACCTCTGATGCTCCCAGGTATGCCTCTGACACTCCTGGGTACACCGCTGACCTCCCAGGTACACCTCTGACACTGCCAGGTTCTCAGGCCACTGACAGGTGCCTCCGATACTCCCAGGTGCCCACCTCTCCACCTCCCAGGTACCTCTGACACTCCCAGGTGCTCTCTGGCCCTCCCTGGTACCTCCGGGCCTCCCAGGTGCTCCCCCTAACACTCCCAGGTACCTCCAGACCCCTCCCAGGTACTCCTCTGACACTCCCAGGTGCACCTCAGACACTCCCAGGTACACCCCAGACACTCCCAGGTACCTCTGACACTCCCAGATACACCTCCGACACTCAGGTACACCTCGAACACTCCCAGGTACACTTCTGACACTCCCAGGTACACCTCTGACACTCCCAGGTACAACTCTGACACTCCAGGTGCACCTCCAGACACTCCCAGGTGCCACCTCGAACACTCCCAGGTGCCTCCAACCTCCCAGACCCACACCTCCGACTCCCAGGTACACCGCCGACACTGGGTACACCTCCGACATTCTGGGTACACCTCTGACCTCCCCAGGTACACCCTTGACACTCCCAAGGTACTCCTCTGACACTCCCAGGTACTCTACAGCACACCCAGGTACCTTCAACCTCCCAGACCCACCTCAGACGCTGACAGGTGCACTTCCGATACTCCCAGGTGCACACCTCTCACCTCCCAGGTGCACCTCTGCCACTCCCAGGTACATGAACACTCCCATATACTACCAATGACACTCCCAGGTGCCTCTGACACTCCCAGGTGCACCTCGAGCACTCCAGGTGCAGCTCTGGCCTCCCAGGTACAACTCTGATGCTCCCAGGTGCAACTCTGACTCTCCAAGGTACAACTCAAACACTCCCAGGTACACCCCCAGCCTCCCAGGTACACCTAAGACACTCCCAGGTACACCTCTGGCCTCCCAGGTGCTCCACTGACTGCTCCTGGTACTCCTCTGACACTCCCAGGTACACCTCAGACACTCCCAGGAACACCTGAACCTCCTGGGTACACCCCCTCCTGGCCACTCCACAGGTACACCTCTGACACTCCAGGGTACACAGCTCCTGGTACTCCTCTGACACTCCCAGGTGCCTAAGACCTCCAGGTACCCTCAGACACTCGCAGGTTGCCCTCAGACACTCACAAGTACACCTCGAACACTCCCATCATGTACACCCAAGACACTCCCAGGTACACTTCTAACACTCTCAGAGCACACCTCAGACAATCCCAGGAACACCTCGGGCACTCCCCGTGCACCTCAAGCACTCCCAGGTGCACCTCAGACACTCCAGGTGCACCTCAGACACTCCCAGGTGCTGCACCTCCGGGCACTCCCAGGTGCACCTCCCAGCACTCCCAGGCACACCCCTCTGACACTCCCAGTGCCACCTCCTCAGGCCCCTCCTGACACTCTCAGGTACCCACCTCTGACCTCCAGGTACACCTCCTGACACTCCCAGGTACCCTCCAGACTGCTCCCAGGTACACCTCAGACACTCCCCAGGTACCACCTCAGCACTCCCAAGATACACCTCAGGCACTCAGGTACACCTCAGACCTCCCAGGTGCTGTGAACCTCAGGTGCACCTCAGACCTCCCAGGTACACACTGACACTCCCAGGTGCAGCATCTCTGACAGTTATGAGTACACCTCGAACACTCCCCAGGTATCACAACTGACACTCCCCCAGGTACACCACCTGACACTCCCAGGTACACACTCTGACACTCCCAGGTGCACCTCTGAGCACTCCCAGGTGCACCTCCTGACACTCCCAGGTACAACTCTGCTCTCAGGTACAACTCTGACACTCCCAGTGCCTCAGACACTCCCAGGTACACCTCAGACACTCAGGTACTCCTCTGACCTCCCCAGGTGCTCGACTGTCACGCAGGTGCACCACCCAACCTCCCCAGATACACTCAGACTCTGGCCAGGTACACTTTACCACGATGCTCCAGGTACACCTCTCCACACTCCCCAGGCACCTCCTCACCTCCCAGGAACACCCCAGACACTCACAGGTACATCTGACACTCACAGGTACACCTCCTGACACTCTTGGGTGCCTCCTGATGCTCCCTAGTGCTCTCTGGCTTGCTCCCAGGTACACCTCAGACACTCCCAGGTACACCTCAGACACTCCCAGGTACCTCAGACACTCCCAGGTACACCTCTGACACTTCCAGGTACCTCCGACACTCTCAGGTACCTCTGACACTCAGGTACACCTCAGACACTCCCAGGTACTCTCTGACACTCCCAGGTTCTCCTCCTGACACACCCAGGTACCTGCCCAGCACTCCCAGGCCACCTCCAGACTCCTGACGGGTACACTTCCGATACTCCCAGGTACACCTCTCACCTCCCAGATACACCTCAGACACTGACAGGTACCGCCCGATACTCCCAGGTACCCTCTCACGCTCCCAGGTACCTCTGACACTCCCAGGTACTCCACTGACCTCCCTGGTACTCCTCTGACTTGCTCCCAGGTGCCTCAGGAACTGCTCCCAGGAACACCACAGACACTCACAGGTGCACCTCTGACACTCCCCACCGCCTCCTGACACTCGAGGCCACCTCCTGACCTCC
>NW_024717268.1:0-12713 GCF_018991925.1 Homarus americanus | reverse complement strand
TTAGATTATGTCAGGTTAGGTTAGATTATGTCAGGTTAGGTTAGATTATGTCGGGTTAGGTTAGATTATGTCAGGTTAGGCAAGTAGGTGGAGGTGGGTAAAAAAGGTTAGGTTAGGTCGGCAGGTTTTAGTGTAGGAGCTTAAGTAATCCCGTAAAAATTTCATGTTAATTTTTGACACCATACATCATAATAATCCTTATAAACTATGTTAAGGAACTGTGGTGTCATTTTTTCTGAACGGTTTATTATAAGTTTTATGCCATTAAAGAAGTTTTATCAAAGAGCGGCGTAATGAACTACAGACGTATTACCATTAAGTCCTAAGTAACTTAAAACATGACTAATAACCTATGAACATGTAGTATTATATGATTACAATTTAACATAATACATTATGAATGCTGTTATAATATCTTAAGTGTGTTACAAACATGGCTGCTCATATATGCCATCCTGTCTCTGGCAAAGAAGAGATTGCAGTAAGTAAAATTATTTGCTAAAGACAAATACTGGAAATTAAACATATACATATTACCATTATCTGAAAAGCTTAGAACCACCGTTTTATATTTATTAAAGTTTGTAGTGTTATACATCATGTGTAAACAAGTCACAAGTTATTATTTACGACATTGCTTCAGTCCTCGTCATCAGAGTCTTCTGTGTACAACAGATTCCTTCACCTTGTTTAGGCATTTCTCATCATCTGCTTGACAGTTACACATCTCGTTGCATGTCATGCTATTCTTTCTGATTCTTTCTGTATGAACATGACAATGATCCACATTTCCTGACGCCACATCCACATTTAACAAGTTCTGTGATTGCTTCTGGAGCTGGTGGTTGGTCTGATATTACTAGTATGAAACAGTCAATGTCAATCTTTCAGCCATGCTCTAATTGTGAAAGCATTTCACTGTCTGCATCACAAGACCACAGAAGAGCTTGATACCTTCCTCTCAATATATGATACTTTAGAGTTGCTGCAGTCGCTGGTAGTTCTCCAGCTTCTGCCTGCGTTTTCTTGAAGAGATGCCATCTAAGTTTGACAGTTTAGTGAAAGTCATTCGTGGACAGTAGAGCTTAAATACAAATTCCTCTAGACCAATATACTGTACATGTCTGCTGGAGGGCATTTGGTCTACTCAGCATCTTGAATGCATCTAGGACTTTTGTGTTAGATTTCATCAAAGTGCTCCAACATGCTTTCTTTCCTTTGCCAACAAATTTTCCAATGCAGTCAGATCCTGTGAAGGCTTGGAAACCTGTAAGGCTCTCTGCCCAATGTGTCATCGCTCACCAGTTCCTGTTATCATACTTGTATTTTCTCCAAGTTGAGGCTGCTTTAATATGCCAAACACATCAGTGTCTGGTGACTTGATATGTACAGTGCTGCCCTTTTGTGATGCATATACTGTATGTCCTGCTTAAGTTCTATAACTTGTGATAGCAATTTGATGGTGAAGTCTTATTTGCTGCTTTCCACGACAGAAGATTAACCTTGGACATCTTTTCCCAGATGCTCAATGGACCAACAATACGTTCCTTGACAAAATTTTCATAATTTTGTCTTCCAACTTCATATGCACATAGATTGTCATATTTGGCATTTTCTGGCATTACAGCTCCAGTTACCAAGTTTTAAAGAGCATAATTTTCCTGGGATTACAGTCACCAATAACATTGTGTAGCTTCTGTACATCAGCATATTGACGGCTGACAATAGCTGTAGAGAGCTCATGGTGTTCTGTTCTTTTGTAATCTTTATGAGTTTGATATTTTATGTAATGAACTTAATTTGAAAACCCAAATGGTAGTATATGATCCTTTATCACCTTCAAACACTCTGTGCGTCATGCCTCTCAAGTGATTTTTTTTCCTCTCTTACTTCTCTGGACAAATACGACCTTTATCCCATCAGAAAAAATATCACCATATATTTTCTTAATCTACAGGTGCCAAGGTTTAAAATGACGGATGGTGTTAAAAATTAACCTGAAATTTTTACGTGACCACATATTGTCTTGTTGGGTTTCTGAGAGATCTTCACGGCTTAATAGCGCCTCTGTATTGATAGCCGGTACATGTCGTAATATCCACCGCTCATAGTTAAATCTTTATGTCCGTTTATTTTGTCCTAATTTAAGTATCAAAGAGTGTTTTCATTTTTAAGTATCTTAAGTATCTAAGTATGATTTTTTTTTCATTTTTAAGTAACTAACCATATTTTTGTTTTCATTATAAAATGTGATTGATATAGACAACAGAAGTAAATATCAGCTGGAGGTCGTAAACGAAGCTGATGTGAAGTATTTTGACTCACTGTTCCCACGAACTAATTGCTTCACTGGTTTATACCGAAATAAAACCGTCAACGAATCATCCGATTCAAATGTGTCTTAGGCGATACAGGGTGTTTATGCGTCACTCTGATACCAAGAATGACTTTGTGTACTGTGGTGAAGCTGAGGGTAGGATAGGGTTGGGTTGGGTTGGGATGGGTTAGGATTACGCATGTGTGGGTATATTCTCTCGCATTTTATAGGTATCTTGCGTCTTTCTCTTTATTCCTTCTTTATCATGAGCATCTGTGCCTATTAATACACCACCTCGCAGGATAGTGGAAGAGGAATGGATAGTAACGAGATAATATTCTTCTTACATATACCTTAGCTTGATTACAGATAACACCAGGTAGAAGTTACATGACTCTTAAGAGTGTTCCTCGACTTGGCTTATTCAACTGTAAGACTTGCTGTATTTTTCCTTATTAAAATCCTCCACCTGTAAGACCCTCCACTTGTAAGACCTCCACCTGTAAGACCCTCCACTTGTAAGACTCTCCACTTGTAAAACCCTTTAGGGATTTGAAATACCTTCTCGTCTTGGCTCCACTAGTACTGTACACACCCTCTCTAGCCTTAGTTTACAGTAATGTTGAAGTATATAATGAAGACTCACAGCTCATGGGTTAGAAAAACAAAAGATGCTTGTTTTATTTATTTATTTATTTATTTAGTTATAGCTTATTTTAGAATCCCCGAAAGTTAGAACAATATGGCTGACGGGACTCACAAGTGGGCGATGTTTACTGTCTGGACCAAGAATAAAAAATAAATGAAAAATAAAATAAATAAATCGTAAATTGGTGCATTGCTTCTCCAGGGGTAATTATAGAAGTACAAATGTTCTCCAGTAGTGGGTAACGATCATAGTCACGTATAGAGCTTCTAACGCAGGTAGATTGATATAGATGCATTACCTGGAGTTAGTGGGTTACAGGGGCCTCTTACACGATAATATTAAAGGTGTTTATTCCTTCTGTTTGTGGCACTTGAGGTGTTTAGGTTAGGTTTAATTAAAATGGTTTAGTTATAATAGTTATATTACGATACGTTAAGTTAAATTTAGAACTTTTGATTTGCATATATCGTGTTTTAGAAGGATTTGTTAGCGAATAAGTTTAATTTGGATAAGTTTAGTTTAATTTAGATCATTTGATTTTACAAGGTCGTATTATAATGACTGGGAACCATATAAAAACCTGTTAGAAGTAAATATTTCTACGGCAGTGAATGAGTAGGTCAATAAGTGGTGTATAGAGCTGCTGACGCAACTTAAACGGTACATTATATGTTATCAGAGCTTTCCTGTTGTACGTAACCGCCTCCGTCAAAGTGTCTTAGTGGCTCATGTGAAGATTAGCCTCTAGTTTATTTAACCTCAAGATTAACTACACTGGCACTGCCTGACCTGACCTGACCTACCTAACCCTTTCTTCTTAATCTGCCTAACCCAACTTCCCGAGTGGCGTTAAGTTATTCCATTAGTTGAAATAAGCTGGGAGGGTTAATCTTCAGGTAATCTACCTTAATTAACAATTTTGGTCAGGTGAGGCCTTCCTTACCTTACTCGAGAGCAGGAGGAGGAGGACTTGCTAACGTCTACAGATCATCGTCAACCAAGGCAGATATTGAATACCTTTTGTTTACCTTCGTGGCTTAAGAACACATCTTAACACCATAAGACTATTCGCCTCAATACAATAATACAGTAATTGATTATTGTATTCTAATAAAATTTACGGTGTATCTTGTGAACCAGATTTATTGTTTGACCTTAGTGAATGAGAAACTGGTTGAGGTGTATTGTGGTAAACATCCTTAAGAGCAGCTGTGTGTGTTCTTACGACCTCAAAGTAACACAAAAGGTAGCCAATATCTACCCTTGGTCAGTCACTTTATATAGATGTCAGTTGTGTCATTTTTCTAGACTTAGTGCCCCCTGGAGGAGAAAGTAAATACAATGTTGATTTATTTTGGTCACAACACACGCTAGTAGATTATTTTTTCCTATTTAACTAAATAATTAACACTATGTACCTAACTAATTATATGACTCAAAGATGGTAACCAATATAGCGTCGATATTGTTCACATACTCTATGATTAATAGATGTATTGTCTGTTTAATTTTAGGGAAGAATTTAATTTATAAACTTTTGAGAATCTGGATACAGGAGTTTTGTCTTTGTGTGTGTGTGTGTGTGTGGTGATGATGATGACGGATACTTTCCTCTACAGTGAAAAAAATATCTTGACATTACAAAGCTTAACTGTAAGCCGAAGGAACGTTTGTAATGTGACTTATTATGTGAAATTGTAACTTGAAATTCTTTGTGAAAAAATATTTCCCTATAAAGTTTGGCAGTAAATGAAGTATTACAACAAGGTGTAACTTGTAGTTCCTTGTGGAGTAATTACCTATGTGGACGATACAGCTACTCGAGGGTGTAAGACCTAGAGTAGAAAGTATTAAGACCTTACCTGAGGTTGAAAGACTCTTATAGTGGAACGTCTTAGGTATTGAAACTTTAATTACAGTTGTTACGAACCCCTCCACCCAGCACTACGAACCACGCCATCTATTGTCCTGATCTACCTACCCAGCACCACGAGCAACGCCATCTAGGGACGAGACACGAGTATGACTCGTCTTAGTTAACACTCCGGGGTTTCCCTTCTCCATATCCTGGTTGTTGCGTCACTTCCTCCAAGTCTTCCTTGTGAGCTCCAATTCGAGGAGAGGGCACTTGGCTCTGGGAAGTGACCACAGGATCATCTATCCTCTAAACCTGCGGCGCAGTGACTACCTACCGTCTTCTACAATACTCAGCCTTACTCGTCAGCCATCTCAGCTCCTCGCTTAAGTATTTGTATCTTGTATTGCCTCCCCCACGTCCACTTGCTTCAAGATTGTTTTATGTTTTATTAATATGTATATACTGTTAATGTTTAGGTTAAGTTTGGCTAAGGGTAATTTATAAGCTGAATATTTTTTTAAGGGATTTATGGTACTCTATTATACACCACGAAAACTCGCATCCTTTGTCTACCCTTTTATAGTCCGATTGTCTTTGTTTTTTTTATTGTTGTTACCTGTTGGGATCTGGGTAGACTGTTAACTATATTCTAAATCCCCAACTCGTAACAAATGGCGACCGTGACAGGACACAACATTAAGTGTCATAAGGAATGGCGACCGTGACAGGACACGACCTTAAGTACCATATTCCTTCCTCCCTTGTTACTCAGTGTTAATTATTCCTCCCAGTCACTTCTGTTCACAATTGCTTTACGGTGGTTTAAAGTTTCCTTCATATGTGTGTGCATATATTGGTATTATCGTACAGTAAGAGTGACAGCCGTAGGATATTAGGTTCCAAGTGTCATGGAAACACCTGTTATTACGTTGGCAGTCGTGTAATGAGAATCTTTATCAGTGTGAAGAATCGGATCTATTTATTGCCGTACCCTCCTCCAGAGTGGCTGTTCCTCAATCACTAGTTTGGGTGAAGTGATATCGGGACGCCCTCTCTACAAAACTATAATTATAAAGCCTCAATTATTATTTCTTCTCATTATCTCATTCGAGTTAATCATACCATTTATCAAGGTTGTTCAAATCGGATCTTTATATTAATACGTAATACGCCCTACCTCTTTCAAGTCTCTTATCCTTATCTAAAGGATCTTCTCGAAGAAAGAACAATAATCATAAGTCTAATTTCTGGGTATAGCAGTTGGTTCCGGGACTTTCTGGTTATCCACTGCCGTGATATTTTCTAGGGTAATCCACTTATCTTATCTTTTTGACCATTAGTTAATTTATCTAGTTTTTCTTAACAATGGCCACCTCAGGTTTTGATCTCCAGGATTTTATTGAAAATCCTTCCGTAGCTAAATTACATGTTAATATCCTGAAGAAAGAATGGAAAGAAATAGCCAACTATTACAATATCCCATATTCACAGCAACTGACTAAGGAAATGTTAAAAATCAGGTAATTGAAATGTTGGTTCAACAAGTTTTAAAAGAATCCGCTGACAGATTAGCACTTGTGTCAAGCTTCAACCACTATCCACCACCCCTCCTCACTCAGAAGTTGCCTCAGGTCTGGCTAGCCCTCAAGAAGAAACACAACGAATAGACGCCTTAGAACTAGAACGAGCTAGGTTCGAGTTCCAAATCAAAATGAAAGAACTCGAGTTGGAACAGGCCAAGTTGGAGCAGGAGGACAAGTTGGAGCAGGCCAAGTTGCAGCATGAAGAAAAGTTGGAACAGGCCAAGTTGGAGCAGGAGGACAAGTTGGAGCAGGCCAAGTTGCAGCATGAAGAAAAGTTGGAACAGGCCAAGTTGGAGCAGGCCAAGTTGGAGCAAAAGTTGGAGCATGAGGGAAGGTTAGAACAGGCCAAGTTGGAGCATGAGGAAATGATGGAACAGGCCAAGTTGGAGCAGGAGGTTAGACTGAAAGAACTACAGGTGAGAGAGATAGAAGTCACCTTAACATCGGAGTTTAAATCAAAAGAAGTGGCATTAAAAGAGAAACTAGCTGCTTTTAACCCTGCTACTGCTTCTTCCCTTGTTCCCGGGTTTGATGAATCCGATATGGACGGGTCATTTAGGACTTTTGAGAAAATAGCCGGGAAGAATGAGTGGCCCAAGGACCAGTGGGTGTCAGTGTTAGTTCCTAAATTATGTGGTAAGGCTCGTAGAGTTTATAACTGTTTAGACCAGACTGATGACTATGATAACGTAAAGAATATCCTCACCTCTTATGCTATCACGCCAGATGGATACCGGCAGAAGTTTCGTAAATAACCCAAACCGTTTTCCCACCTTTGTTGAGTTGCTCGAAAAAGCTTGGGTTTTTAAGTGGTTAGAGGCTACAGAACCTCCACATTTCAGTTGTTAAATTTGTTGGTCTGCAGGGATCGAAAACAAGATACCATTTCTGTCTTGAAGCATGTGGAGCGTGGAGGGATTAATTTGGGGCATTGCTGCTGGGCTGTGGCTGATGTGTCACGCTTTGTTGGTGGAGTCACTGGGCAGTGAGAGAACGTGGTGCTTCCCGACATGTTAGGTCCTCCTCTGATGATAACCTTGGGAATGTGAGTGGTAGGTCGAAAGGTCCCACACCTACTCCCCCCGATGCAACCAAGCTTACTTGTTCTTACTGTAAAAACCCAGGCCATACGATCCAGACTTGTAAACACCCAAAGTGTCGAATTGTTAAAAGTAGTTCCCTGGATCCCAAATCCAAACCAATAGCAAACACCAATGTGGAAAGGCCCCATCAGGATCTCTTCTCTTCATTCACCTATGAGGAAAAAATTTCAATCATGGAGGGGTCTCGTTCTTTCCCTATTCGTATACTACGTGATACGGGCGCAGCACAATCTATCCTCCTGTTTAACGTCATTCCCGATATATCTACCGCATTTACTAATGAGAGTGTTCTAATTTCAGATCTCTCGTCCCATTCTTCCTATCCTTTAGCTAAAGTGCACCTCCAATGTCCCTTGATTACTGGGGAAGTGCAAATAGCCATTAGGAAAGACCCAATGCCTGTGTGCGGCATTCATTTATTATTAGGTAATGACTTGGTAGGAGATCTAGTGGTTCCTAACATAAAGACAGTCGACTCTCCCTTACCTGTCAACTCCACCACTGACCTTAAAGAAACTATTCCTCATCTTTTCCCATCTTGTGCTGTCACCCGGTCACAGAGTGTGCGAAATGGGCCCTCTTCATCTGAAACCACCTCCAATATCTTACTACCCACAGAAAATCTGTACAATAAGACCATTAGTAAGGATGAGCTCATTACAGCCCAACAATCTGATCCATCTTTGTTCAAACAGGTGATGAAAGACCTCAGTGTGGACCATTGTACATCTTCGGCTTACCACCCATCGTCCCAAGGTTGCTTGGAACGGTTCCATCAAAACTTTCAAATCAATGCTAATAAACTATCTCCTCTCAACTATATAGTCCATACTCCTGATCGCCGAAAAGATTCACAACTTGTTCACATTAATCTCATGAAACTTTACCATTCCAGGCAGTCAGAGGAAGACATCCCAGAGGCTATAGGCCTACCTGTATTGCATACGGTTTTGTCAGGGCCGGCGCCGGAGACAGATGACATGGACCTATTGGAGAATTTAGACTTCCCTCTACCTAAAGAAAACCCTGCTAACAGTCATATACTCAACAACTTGGATGAATATTTTTCTGTTCTGAATCCATCTCAAGCAAAAGATCTCACTCAGTTATTATCAACATATCCTAAAGTCACGTCAGACCTCCCAGGGTTTTGCAATATACTTAAACATGATATTAAGCTAATCTCAGATGATGTACAACCCATTAGGCAATCAGCATATCGACTAAATCCACAAAAAAAAAGATTGTGAAAAAGGAGGTAGATTTTTTGTTAAAACATAACTTAGCTGAGCCTAGTACCTCCCCTAGGCCTACATGCCTTCTCATTCCAAAACCGATACTTCTTTTCGTTTCTGTACGATTATCGTAAAATGTAGACAGATTATGTCTCAGACTCCTACCCTTTACCTTTGATTGAAATGTAATGACAGCATAAGGCTGTGCCATTTAAAATCAGTACCGTGGACCTGTTGAAAGGATATTATCAAGTGGGACTCACCGATAGGGCAAAAATAATCTCGGCATTTATAACTCCATTTGGTCTTTTTCAATATTTGGTTATGGCGTTTGGCTTTTCTAATGCTCCGGCCACATTCCAGAGGGCCATCAACTACCTTATTCAGGACCTAGGTGGGACGTTCGCCTACCTGGATGACCTGGTGGTGGTGTCGGACAGCTGGGACGAACATCTGGTGCGTTTGGAGATACTGTTTGCACGACTGCAAGAGACTGGATTCACCATAAACCTGGCTAAATCTGCTTTGGGCCGGGCCTCAGTGACTTACCTGGGACATATCGTTGGGCATGGTATGGTGAGACCCAAGGACGCAAACGTTAGAGCCATCTTGTCATCCCACTCAAGGACGAGGAAGGAACTCATGCGCTTCCTGGGGATGTGCGGCTACTACCGTCGGTTCTGCAGTAACTTCTCCAGCGTGGCCGGACCCCTCACAGACCTTACCAGTTCTGCGGTCCCTTACATCTGGAACCAGAGGTGCGACCAGTCTTACCACCGCCTCAAAGCCTTCCTTGCCTCCAAGCCTGTAGTCCACCCCCCTGACTACACCTCGCCCTTCCATCTGCAAATCGACGCTAGTGGTGTCGGATTGGGGGCTGTGCTCCTACAACCCGACCCAACCACTGATGTTCTTCACCCTGTGGCATATTACTCCGCCAAGTTGAAAAAACATCAGACCAACTACTCGACCATAGAGAAGGAGGCCCTGGCTCTGGTGTTGGCAATAAAGAAGTTTGAATGTTAACTCCAGTCTTGCCCACAAACAACCCTCGTCTTCACCGACCATAACCCACTCACGTTCATCCAAACCAACAAGACCTCCAACCAGCGAATCCTCCCCTGGGCTCTCCTCACCCAGCCCTATAATCTACAAGTCCGGCACATAAAGGGGGTGGACAACCTGATTGCAGACTCCTTATCCCGAGCTCCAGTGGAAATGCAGCAGCTACTCTCCAGACGCACCAGGTGATCACCTCCTTCGCGCCCGCACTACGGAGGTCTTTGGAGGGGGGTTGTGTTACGAACCCCTCCACCCAGCACTACGAACCAGGCCATCTATTGTCCTGATCTACCTACCCAGCACCACGAGCAACGCCATCTAGGGACGAGACACGAGTATGACTCGTCTTAGTTAACACTCCGGGGTTTCCCTTCTCCATATCCTGGTTGTTGCGTCACTTCCTCCAAGTCTTCTTTGTGAGCTCCAATTCGAAGAGAGAGCACTACACTCTGGGAAGTGACCACAGGATCATCTATCCTCTAAACCTACGGCACAGTGACTACCTACCGTCTTCTACAATACTCAGCCTTACTCGTCAGCCATCTCAGCTCCTCACTTAAGTATTTGTAATCTTGTATTGCCTCCCCCACGTCCACCTTGCTTCACGATTGTTTTATGTTTTATTAATATGTATATACTGTTAATGTTTAGGTTAAGTTTGGTTAAGGGTAATTTATAAGCTGAATATTTTGTTAAGGGATTTATGGTACTTTATTATACACAACGAAAACTCGCATCCTTTGTCTACCCTTTTATAGTCCGATTGTCTTTGTTTTTTTATAGTTGTTACCTGTTGGGATCTGGGTAGACTTTTAACTATATTCTAAATCCCCAACTCGTAACACAGTAAATAAAATATAATCTACCTAAACATTCCTTCACAAGCAACTAATGATACAGGTGGTGTAACAAACTCTTTAAATTCCTCCGTTTGATATAATAATGACCACACCTTAGCAGACTTGCAATGCAATATCTTGATAACACATTAGCTGCAACATTACACATAGTCCAGTGTATGTGTAGTGAGGGACATCTACCTAAATGAGTTACAGAATGTGGAGTTGAGGCAAAAAAATGTTGGGACATGTTTGAGATCATCAGTTGAGCCAAACGTTTATACTCAATATTGTTTTAATGGTATTTTAGAGCGACCGAAAATGTAAACAAAATGGCCGGCTAGGCTCGGGGGATCCACGAGTCCTCTTATAAAGGATCGACAATAAATGAAAACAAATCAGATTAATTTAAACACATTTCCAAGAGTATTAGATCCTGTAAAGAGAGAAAATTAATACTTGATATTTGTAGAAGCTTTTTTTTTCGTCCGTTTTCGTCTTGGTTAAAACAATTGTGGTGGTGTTACCTGTTCCAAACGGTAGACATCAAGGAAATGGATCAAGACCTTAATACTCAAAGGTACACATGATGATTTGTTCCCAAGTCCGAGGATTTACTTCACAAAACAGATTAACTTTAGGACACAATGATGGCGAACAAAATAACATCAACATTGCATACAGTACATATCTTGCTTTGACTCTTACCTCTTGTAATTTTTCGTAATGTTAGTGAATGAAATTGAGATTCTGGGCATATTTTCTTGTTTTTCTTTCTAATCAAGTGTAAAGGAAGATGTACTGTTTATTGATGGATTTGGTGATGTCTTAATAGTGTATTAGTATGTTAATATTACACAGGTTTGGTATAATGGTGACGGTAATGTAGTGTAGTAAGATTTTAACACATGGAGGTGAATTTGTCTTTTATGTTGAGGATTTGTTAAAGGGAAGATCTGATGGACGGGGATAATTGTCTGGTTGTGATGGACACGGCTCACCTAACCTAACCCAATCTAACCTAACCCAACCTAACCCAACCTAACCCAACCCAACCTAACCTAACCCCTATATATGTGTGAGATAAGGTTCTGATTCAAGAACAAGATGCACAAGTTCGAATCCAAATTGAGCTGTAGGGTTTGTTGACTAATTCGGGCTTCACATTCATAAAACTCTCAAATGGGATACGACTAAACCCGAAGCCCCATCTTCCGTATGTCGGTCGTCGGTGTCAGGTCAAAGTTCAGTTTGTAGTTCACCTCCTGTGGTATGTGTCATTTATCGAAACGAAACATGAGGTTAACGTGAAAACAAAACCTCGAAGCAACACGTATAAACAGGGTCGAGTTTTCATCGGATTTTACGTCATGAAATTTCCATCTTGAGAGAGAGAGAGAGAGAGATTGATTGATTGATTGATTGATTGATTGATTCCGATGCTGAAATTAACACTAAAATTTTATACTGAAATCGAGATAAATGCAGGTAAGGTTGGCGTATGGAATTATTGAAGAACGATCACAGAAATGTTTTACCTGTTTCCTGTGATGTAAATCCAAAATGGTGTTAATTGTCATGGGTTTATACGTCCAAATGTTCTTCATATCGTAGGGTCTTACATCCAAATATGCCATCCAAGTCCATATGTCCATTCATCCAGTTAGCTGTTTATCCATCCACCGATTCACCCACCTACCCATCTCTCCTCCCATTCAGTCCCCCATCTACCCATCTATCCTCCCATTCAGTCTCCCATCCGTCCATCCATCCATCCATCACACGAGGAATAGAATGACCCACTTATAATTTTTCTCTTTCCTGCTGCACTAAGGATCAACCACCCAGAGTGGTATGGCTACCCTGAGTAGGTACACTCTGTATTCCTCCTTTACTCTATTGTGGTGTAGGTGGTGGGTAGTGTGTGTTTGCGGGTGTAGAGCGTGGATAGTAGGTTTGTTTGTGGGTGTAGGGAGTGGATAGTAGGTTTGTTTGTGGGTGTAGGGCGTGGATAGTAGGTTTGTTTGTGGGTGTGGGGCGTGGATAGTAGGTTTGTTTGTGGGTGTG
>NW_024717267.1:0-14352 GCF_018991925.1 Homarus americanus | reverse complement strand
TTCAAGATAAATGACTACTGCCTCTTGGTGACCACCGCTGTGTCAGGACAAATGACTACTGCCTCCTGGTGACCACCACTGTCAGGAGACAAATGACTGCTGCCTCCTGGTGACCACCGTTTTCCAAGACAAATGACTGCTGCCTCCTGGTGACCACAACTGTGTCCCAGAACAAGCTGCTGCCTCCTGGTGACCACCGCTTTCAAGACAAATGACTGCTGCCTCTTGGTGACCACCGCTGTGTCAGGACAAATGACTGCTGCCTCTTGGTGACCACCGCTGTGTCAGGACAAATGACTGCTGCCTCCTGGTGACCACCACTGTCAGGACAAATGACTGCTGCCTCCTGGTAATCACCACTGTCAGGACAAATGACTGCTGCCTCCTGGTGACCACCACTGTCAGGACAAATGACTGCTGCCTCTTGGTGACCACCACTGTCAGGACAAATGACTGCTGCCTCCTGGTAATCACCATTGTGTCAAGACAAACAAAAAGTTCAGCATCCACTACAACACCACAATCAATGTTCCGGACACAAGTGACATAACAGCCACCATTATCGTTATTACCCGCCACGGCTCAATATCTCGTAAGCTCGTAACCTGCCCACTAAATTGTGGATTATGGGAAATACATGGATTGGGGAGGCATGATAGTGGTAAACTTCGGAGGAACACAGTTACACCACCTCAACACTTATTCAGTCAAACCTGCCAATCTGACTAAAAAATAAGACAATTTTATCACCTCTAGTCATTTTATTTTCATACATACCAAGTCTTTATTCATTGCTTTACATTATTATTTTTTCGTGTGTGTGAGTGTGTGAGTGTGTGAGTGTGTGTGTGTGTTTTGTACATAAAAAATTGCCATTGCAAAACACTTAAATTTTTTCTTCAGTTCAAGATGAAGGTAGAGTATAATAGTGTCAGTGCATCAGACGTGTTATAACACCCACAACCTGATCTCTTGAAGTCTATTAATCTTCGCAGTGTGTTTGTAAGTTAAATGTATAGTAACTAAACTGAGCGTACGATCAAAGGATGACACTTCTTACCAGACAAATCTCATCCAAAGGTCATATACTCCACTACATGCAGCCATATAAAGTTCTGTTACCCAATATAAAAGCCATTCATCTCTTTATTCTCACTATATAAATATACACACAGACATAAGAGTTTTTTATACCTAAGAATATTTTCTACCGTGTATTTCAACGATTTGCATTAAATTTGATGAAGAGGGACACACTAATTGAATTTTACCCCTCGCCTGGACTTGTTACTGAAGGCCGGGTAAAATATTCCTAACCAATGACTGTATTTTACATGACTATCGATAAACAGGTCAGGGAATTCTCGTGTCCAGCGATGGAGGACAACCAAGAAGTTCACGTCCGGTCTCAGACTCTGAGAAAGGTAAGGGGAGACAATAAAGGTAAGATATGAATGGCTAGAATGTGAATAGAGTAGAAGAGAGGAACTGGATGTAAGGAAGTGAGAAGTAAATTAATAAAAGTAACGTAGAAGTAACTCCTACTCACATGTGTCGGCTGCAAGAACTCCTTATTCACCGTGTCCTTCACTGTCCTCACTCTAATCTTATGGTATTTACAAAGTGCGCCATGCTCACTATAAGAACAATTTCTAAGGTATACTGTAAATGTATCATGTTATTATACCTAGCTCCATCATAACAGGAGGCGTTACAGTATATAACCACTCTTTGGCGGCAATTTTCCTGAGTATTGTCATAGTTCTGAGCGCGCCCGGTCATACACACATATACAGGAGAACCAGCATGACAGTCATTACGTATTCGTCAACGGTCTCCAACTGACTAGCAAGCAGCAACTATTCAGCACTTCATAATGTGTGTAGCACAGCGTAGAAAAGCCAAAAGTTCTTCGGACAGGCGTGAAAACAAACATATTGTACAAAGCTAAACAAATAATGTATTGAAAATACTTTTTTTTAACATTCAATGCCAAATAACCTGCCCCTGGGGTCTGTCAGACACATCCTTTGTGACTACTCTTTAATCTTTTTGCGCTACCGCTCACAGGATGAGTATGAGGTGCACAATAAACTACCCGCAGTAAGTGGCAAAATTCAAAAGCGGATCCCCGCCATTTTGACCACCCACCCACACACACACACACACGCACACATATTGATGATCAGGACGGATGAGCCTCGACCTGAGCCCTGACAGAACATTACAGTTGCACTATAACATATTTATGGTTTGTTCACCTTTCTAATGATTTTTATCTAATGTGTGTGTGTGTGTGTGTGTGTGAATTTTGAATTTGGCCACATACAGCAAATAGTTCATTGCATCCACAGTTTTGCACTCAGTAACTAAGTCAGTTCCCACGTACAGAACTAAACACACAAATGTGCCTGAATGTCCCGCACTCAGGTGTGAATAACAAAGTGTGCGGCCAGGTGTATTGTCTCACACTGCTGTACTCACGCAGGTGTGAATAAGTCAACCTGTATGTATAGTAGCGGTCAAAAGAAATCATGCACCCCCTCTACTACCATACCGGCGAGCTCGAGGCCTTTGTACCCGACGGGCCACAAGATGGTGGGGGATGTATAGATGGGGGGAGAGCTTGGGGTGACGGACCCGGGTAAGGTAGGAGGGCGCAAGTCAAGGACCACATACAGCATATATAGTGAGAGTATGTGGTCTTTGACTGTACCTGGTGTATTTAGGAATATCAACAATAATGCCAAAATATACACTTAAGCAATTTATATTAAAATATTATACTGAATACTTTTAAAATATAATTTACTTTACTTGGTTCAATAGTTAATTTCATGTAACTATCCTCATTATCGTGTATGGTTCTTGACTTGTCCACGGAAACTGGCACAAACCAATCAGGCGAAAACAATACTTTAGTCTGAGCGATACCCTCCGAGAGAGATGACTCGGGGACAAAAAACAGACAGAAAAAGAGAGACTTGACAAAGTAACAGTGTGGCGCCGCCTAATTGCACCATACTTGTTCACGGTATTTGCACCAGGTTTATTGTATTTATCAATTTTACTGTAAGTTTAATATGTTCACATGAGAGTTTCTTGTTCACTGTCACCCACCTTTTGCATAAAAGCTTCATATTTACAATGGAAGTGAATCCCGTGGGTTTTGAAGGTCCCATACGTTTATTATGGATACGACAGCGTGATTAGCATTATACTCGACCAGCTTCACTTCCTCATCTGTAAAGTTAGATACCCATTCCCAGTTAGGTTAGTTTATTTCAGGTTATGCATGAAGCTTTTAATTTACATGTATTCATATTATGTAGTACATGATCGTTTATGGCCAGTCAGAAGTTTCCTAAAAAAAAAATACATAGAAATCGCTATTCAGCAATTATCCCTCTTTAGTGCAACACGCAGACGTATATACTTATTAGTCATATGTACATATGCCAAAGTTAAGGTCGATCTACAGTGTTCTCTACTCTCACATCGACGAAGAGTCCTGAAAAGGAATCCTTCCAGAAGAAAAGTTGGCAAGAAACGACCTGACACTGAGGTTAATATGTGGATCTTTCTACCGCAGTGTCTGCATCGGCGGTGGACAGCAAATTGTGAAGGAAACATTTTCAAGAAGAGCACTGCTGCACCAGACGAGAAATAACATATTTTTCTTGTGTTGCGACAGCTACAAGAATGTTTTAAGTGCGAGTGTAAAATGCGAACGGATGGAAACTTTTATGAGGTAAAGATTTCAGCCTTTAGAAACACCAGAATCTTACCAGATTTTTTAGCGTCATCGGTGAAGGCGACAGCAGCCCCCTGGAGGTGAGCTTTATGTAGCGACAATATTGAGGAAGAAGTGTTGATGGTGGAGGAGGAAGAATGTTGAGAATGGCTACCGGTGTGCTCCACCACGGCTACCGGTGTGCTCCACCACGGCTACCGGTGTGCTCCACCACGGCTACCGGTGTGCTCCACCACGGCTTCCGGTGTGCTCCACCACGGCTTCCGGTGTGCTCCACCACGGCTACCGGTGAGCTCCACCACGGCTACCGGTGTGCTCCACCACGGTACCGGTGTGCTCCACCACGGTACCGGTGTGCTCCACCACGGCTTCCGGTGTGCTCCACCACGGCTTCCGGTGTGCTCCACCACGGCTTCCGGTGTGCTCCACCACGGCTTCCGGTGTGCTCCACCACGGCTACCGGTGTGCTCCACCACGGCTAGCGGTGTTCTCCACCACGGCTAGCGGTGTGCTCCACCACGGTACCGGTGTGCTCCACCACGGTACCGGTGTGCTCCACCACGGTACCGGTGTGCTCCACCACGGCTACCGATGTGCTCCACCACGGCTACCGATGTGCTCCACCATGGTACCGGTGTGCTCCACCAAGGCTTCCGGTGTGCTCCACCACGGCTACCGATGTGTTCCACCACGGCTACCGGTCTTTCTCCACCACGGCTACCGGTGTGCTCCACCACGGTATCGGTGTGCTCCACCACGGCTACCGGTGTGCTCCACCACAGCTACCTATGTACGCCACCACAGTCACATGTGGTACCGACCACAGCCGCAAAACACAAAGATAAGTAAACATAATACTGTCACCAGGAAGATGGTGGTGAGAACAGGATGGAGTTCCATAAGTGAATTAAGAAATAAAATAATTTAATTTCGAATTATCATATTATATTTTAGAATTATTGAACCTGTTTTTTATTAAATGCTTTCTGAGCACTTACAAATATCATATTTTTTTCTTTTGGAGTTTCATATTTACTGTATGGTTTATTTGTGTGTTCAGAAGTTTAATGACAGTGGAAAATTTAGTGTGAACATAAAGTAGGTTATAATCAGTAATGAAGGTCCGGCACCAGAGTATAATTCACTGTGTTCATTACCTCACTGAGTATATTAAGTAAGATAAGGGCCAAAAGCCGTAATTTCATATATTTTTTTTGGAATATGTGTGCTTCAAGAGGTATGTATTCTCTGTTAACTATTACGGAAGCTTGCTATAATATATCGTTATCTGTTATGATTGTGTCAAAAATAACGTTCATCTAACTTCATTCTTATATTAAGTTGTGAACATTGACATATGGTTTGATATTTCATTTTCTAAATGCTTCAAATTGTCTTTATATTAAATGAAGAGCAACACTACTGTACATTATCAAGTGCTATAAAATTGTATACACTAACGTAAGTAATTTATGATGATTACCAAAAACTTAATTCAAGAATGCAAGAAAAATATGACTGTTTGTCGGAAAATTTAAACCTTGAGTTAAAGTGAAAGTTCGCCCCATAGGCATGACTGCCCGTTACAGACAGTGTGGATACAGCACACTGTATACTAAGCCTTCGGTACATAAGGAGGCAGCATGGCCGGAACTGCACTCTGCAGCTTTTACTTCCCCAAGTTGTAAACTTTGGTACCCACTTACAGTTGAGTAAACTGGAAGCGCCAGGAAATCGAACCAAGAAACCTCCGGTACAGTAGGTGAGCGTTGTATCTATTTGACCGCCGCGCTCATAGTCTTGAGTAACATCCTAATTATCTTTTCGTATAATTAAAACTGTGTCTGTGATGGATAATTAGGGTTAAGAATAACAGAATATTACCATAGTTTACAGTGAGCAACTCTCACACAGGCTGCTGCTTCACTGTGTAATTAAGCCTCCGTAATCAACCACAAGCATTTATGAGTTAAGTTCACTCTCTCCTACACTTAACTAAACGACACACTTCGTCAAGCAGTTAGCTGCTCTCTGGGGGACAGCTGGTGACCTCGCTCAGGCAGCTCCTGGTTAAAATGTTTCACTACCTTGACTACCTAACACATTACTTGAGGCCAAGATCATCCTCATTGTTTTTTTCTTTTGTTTTACATTATGGAGGGACGGGACAGTAAGATGAAAAACAAGGAAACAATAAATCTTTCATGTAAGAGAGATAAATAAAATACCAGTTATAAGAGATGAAATTCTACCTTGGTGCAGCATAAATCATATAATGCAGAAATATGAGTTTGAGTCAGGAGCTTGGCCTCTTATCGCCTTCACTAACGTTAAGATAAATCTCCTTTGGCCAACAGCAAAACCAAGTCTTATGCTTCATTAAAATTAAGTTTCTTAAATATTTTCTTGTCTATTTTATGCATACTTCGCGTGTTCGCGCATGTGTGTCTGTACGTCATTCCATCTCTCTACAGTGCTTTAATGATCATGGTTTGACCTTTTGACCTTGACCCCCTAAATGATTTTAGCGATTACTATATAACCACCATAGTTCCTCCCAGATGTTGGTCAGATTTGGTACAGATGTGGCTGACATGTGCTTCATTACATTATAGGCGAGGGTGAGGAAACACAAAAACAGACTCACTGCAATACCCCCTTAAGGAACGAGATAAATATGACATAGCAATATGCTGGTCCTAAGCTCTGTCATTGTATTGTTCTTTGAAATTAACTGTAACAATATCGACGTAACAAACATATTACCACGACATTGTGTTTCATCTGACAAGTTCACAAAATAATTATTAATCCAGATTTTTTTCAGAATTTGGGTCGAGTATAAGTGAAATTTCAGAGGAGTGTAATCTATTTCCCTCAGTTCCTTATTCACTGCGTAGTATTATGGTTCCATATACCATTTACATTATATAGAAACCATAATATTTTGTTTAAACTTGTGTGTCATCTATCTATATACAGTGTATGTTTACTAAATCTCGGTGAAGGTCTATCTTAATCTGAGGTGAATATTGCCCAGCGCCAGTTAATATATCGTGAGACAAAGACACGGAGGGAGTCTCCAGAGACCAATAAATGTTTCAGGAGTAATAGTGAACGGCAGAAAAGCCAATGTTATCGACACTCTCGGTTCCTGTATGTAAGTGAGGCGATACTGGCGTCTAGTGTCCGAGGGAAGGTGTGTTGCCTCGGCCTGTGTGTTACATTGCCCTGTTTTTTTATTTTCCAAAATTTATTTTTTAAGGAAGTTGTTGTACAGTATAATATAACTTTTATAACCTAACCTACCATAATATAACCTAACCTAAACAAACATTATATAACCCAACCTAACCTAACATGTTCCAACCCAAACTAATCTAACTTAACCCAACTCTACTTACCTAACGTAACCCTACCTTATCTAATCTAACCCATTCCACATAAAACAAACAAATTTGTCTAATTTTCATGTCCTTTTTCCCTGCTGTTTTCATTGACTAGTATGTTTGTTCATTCTCCTGGCTTACATAACAGTCGTCGACACAGACTACAGGAAAATCTAAAGTTCTAAACAAATTTTTCGCATGGTCTGAAAAATGGCGGATGAAATTTAATGTGGGCAAATGCAAAGTACTAAGTCTAGGAAATGTAAACAGAGAAACCAGATACCAGATGAACAACGATACTATAGAGAAATCCAACTGTGAGAAAGATTTAGGAGTAATGATAAGTAGGAATCTTAAACCAAGACAACAATGCGTATTTCCTCGAAACAAGGTTAACAAAGTATTTGAGTTCATACAAAGGCGTGTAAGTTACAAGACTAGCAAGGTTATCCTAAAACTATATCTTGTGCTTGTGAAACCTCAGTTGGATTACGCGGTTCAGTTCTGGTCACCGTACTATAGAATGGATATAGAATCCCTAGAAAGCATTCAGAGGAGGATGACAAGACTAATCCCGGGCATTAGGAACCTTGAGTACAGAGACAGGTTAAAGCATTTTAATGTGCACTCCCTCGAGAGATGTAGAGTGAGGGGCGATATGATCGAGGTGTATAAATGGAAGTCACGGCTGAACAAAGGTGATATAAAAAAGGTACTCAAACTAATAATAATAATAATAATAATAATAATAATAATAATAATAATAATAATAATAATAATAATAATAATAATAATAATAATAATAATAATAATAATTAATAATTAACGGTTTATTGAAAGAGCTTGGCAGCCAGAAGGGTGAAAATATACAGTTACATATTTGGGAAATGGGTTTCGAATTACAAATAATATACAAGTAACATAAGTGATACAAATAAGATATATAATAACTAGATGGGGAAAAGCTCAAACTACAGTGCATTTCAACATAGTGACAGTGCAAGAAGTAGTATTTACTGGGAGTGAATACACTGGTTTATTACAAGTTATTGATAATTTTTACAATGGTTGGGACTGGGCTGTTCTTATAGCGATCAGTTCGTGCACGTATGGGCTGGATGCGGTTGTGGTGTCGAACAGCAATTCTCAGGCTAGGGATCTCAGGTGGTAGTAAGAGCCGGTGTCGAGGATGGTGTAGTAGCTTCTCACCAAATTTGCAGATGAGGTCGTGGTGATGGTCAGTGAGAGTCGAAAGGGTCAGTGTGTTGAGCGCTTCTTGATATGTGGAGTAGGAGCGATCTCGTAGCAATGGTCTGAGATTAGACAAATTTAGATTTAGGTTTGGAAATAGAAAAATGGATGAGTGGGACAAGTTACCGAACTTCATCATTAACTCGAACACGCTGGGTAGCTTCAAATATAGGTTGAACGGATATATGAGCGATAGGGGTTGGGTATAAACGGGGCTGCCTAGTACGGGCCAATAAGCCCGCTGCACTTTCGTTCATTCTTATGTTCTTATAACTATTCCTTATTGGCTTATTTTTATACTATTATGTTAAGCTTTGAATGGGTTTTCCTGGGATATGTACAGTATATAGCAGATATGCAAGTATTGTGGTTCTCGCCAATGTGTAACACTGAATTATGCTTGTATGCAATACTTCGTGCTCCTCTGTAAAGATCAACGCAGAGTTATATTTTAGAATATCAAGAAAGTTTAAGCCTTAGTTGGCCGGACATTAGCATAGTTTACTGTGGAAATTACTGAGCAAACACAGAAGGTTGACGGCAAGAGAAAGACCTCACCCAGCACAGTGACCTTTGCTTGACCTACTGGCATAAAGTGTACATGAAACACCTGACCAGGACACTACATCACGACAAACTGTACTGCCACACACTTCTCCATCCAGATAGTGAATGAGTGTTGGTTGTGTGTTATTGGTGGGTGTGTATCACTGGACCATAAGCCTGCTGGACCATCAGTTGTCCACACACATGTCCTCACACACGAAGACGTATCCAGCGCGCGCACGCGCGCGCACACACACACACACACACACACACACACACACACACACACACACACACACACACACACACACACACACACACACACACACACACACACACACACACACACACACACACACACACACACACACACACACACACACACACACACACACACACACACACACACACACACACACACACACACACACACACACACTCTCTCTCTCTCTCTCTCTCTCTCTCTCTCTCTCTCTCTCTCTCTCTCTCTCTCTCTCTCTCTCTCTCTCTCTCTCTCTCTCTCTCTCTCTCTCTCTCTCTCTCTCTCTCTCTCTCTCTCTCTCTCTCTCTCTCTCTCTCTCTCTCTCTCTCTCTCTCTCTCTCTCTCTCTCTGTGATATTATCATCAGTCTGTAGAGTGTGTATGTGTTCAAGAGCTCTCAATTTGGCAGTGTGTTGGAGATAAATGCTTTGTATAATTAATTTTTTAGGCGGATACGTCGGTATTGTGATATCGAAGGGAACTGTCCGCCAGGGTGGCAGGAAGCGCTGTTGTGTCTCAACTTTGTACAGGTGGTCTAGTCCAAACATCTTCATATGTGTAGCTGTAGTTTGGATCCATTTAGACTCAGCAGTCCCATGGTTCATACATTCTAGCAATTTTAAGGAAACAATGTTATCAGGATCACCACGCAGAAGCCTCAGGGCTATCTTGAGGTTGACTTCAATTATTCGATCTTTAACACTGGGTATACCTAGTTCTTTCCTCATATTAAGTACTTTAGTGCTCATGGGACATCCTAGGATAATTCTGAGGGCTTTATTTTGCATTTTCTCGAGCTTGTCAACGCCTTTCCCGTCACGAATGACCAGGGCTGGTGCGTGGTAATCTTTCAGAGATCTTATATAGCCTAGGTACATTGTTTTAACAATTCTAATATTAGCACCATAGTGCGGGCTGTACCCCGCTACACTTCTAAGAGGTCTCAGTCTGTCAGTACATTGGCGGGTTAGCTGTTGTATGGCAGGTAGGGTACAAGGGACGGAAACACCAAGATATTTAAAAGAAGAAACATAGTCAATAGTGTTGTTACCTATCTTGAACTTGGCGGGGCCGCGTTTGTGGTTACCAGCTTGTTTGTTGAACACCTTAGTTTTCTCAGTGGACATAAGACTGATGATAATATCACACAGACCATCTACACTGATGGATCTCTTAACACCGCCAGTGGGAGGGCTGGAAGTGCTATTGTTGTGACTCAACCAAACGGTAATATAATTGAGAAAGGAGTTAGAATTAACAACTGGGCATCCACTCTACAAACTGAATTAGTTGCCATACTCACAGCTATTAAATTCATTGAAACCACTGTTACTGACAGTCTCATCATCACTGACTCTCTATCCTCACTACTTGCCCTTGGCACCCTCAACTCAGGTTGTCACGCTCTTGTCTCTGAAGCCAGACACAAATATGCGTGCCTTGTTGACCGGGGTGTCAAGGTCAAACTGTTGTGGATCCCCTCTCACATAGGCCTCATAAAACATGACAGAGTTGATGCCCTCGCCAAACTCGCGTCTAACAAAGACACCGTTGAATACAATTTGGGTCTGTCAAAAAGAACCCTTAAAACTGTAATTAGGAAAGAACTTATTGATGAGTTTGACGCAAGTAGACTAGTGCAAACAGGCACTAGTCGATCCATAGGTTACCATGATGAGATGTATCAAGTGAAACATGTATATGGAGCAAGTAACAAGATCACTAGATTACAAGATGTTGTAACCGCTAGATTAAGGTTAGGATATAAGTACCTTTGGCAGTATGTTTCTCAACCAGATGTAAACAAAACTAAATGTAAAGTGTGTGGCCATACATATGGCCACTCACTTGAACACTACGTCCTCGACTGTGTGAAGATAGAACCTTTTAGGGACAGGTCCAAGCACACTGTGTGTGAAATGGCACAACACTTCATCTCTAATGGCAAGATAGCCGACATATTAAGATTGTATCCACTTTTTGCACTAAGTAACTATATCAGTTCTCATGTACAGAACCAAACACGCAATGTGCTTGAATACCTCTCACGTAAATGTGAATAACAATGTGTGAGGCCAGACATACTGCCTCACACACCTGTACTCACGCATTTGTGAATAAGTTACCCTTTATGTATAAAACTAAACAAATAATGTAAATGAAATACTGTGTAACATTCAGTGACATAATATCCTGACAACGGGGGTTAATTATTATGACCCTTTGTAAACTCTACTCTGTAATCCTTTTGCGCTACCGCTCACAGGATGAGTGTGGGGTGCACAATAAAGTAGCCGCTGTAAGCGGCAAAATCAAAATCAATCACTCTCTCTCTCTCTCTCTCCATGTTTTACTGATAATATAAATATGTATTTTGATCGGAATGGAAATAAACCACAGAAAAATATTAAATAATTTTGCCCAATGAAATTCTGAATCTATTATTGAATAAATAATGGTTATGAGCACACGTTCATAACTTATGTAAATTGTAATCCCATTTACTGTTTATCAAAACTTTTTAAATTAAAACGAGAAATACACAAAAACTACTCACATTTTTAGTACTTATTATATGTATGTCATATACTGTATGTTAAACGAATGAGTTTTAGGTCCATCAATATCACGTTACAATGTTTGACTCTAGGCACACAGCTTGACGCATGTTTTCCTTTTCGCGTAAGACCGTGTTGGAGGTGGATTTTTTTTTTTTTTTTGGTTAAGGTGGGGAAAGGATGGAAGTCATGCTGGGGCACCAGGCACAGCCAGACATGAGGGATGGAAAAGTCACAACATATAGTCGTGGGGGGAAAGGTTGGAAAAGAAGTTTAATGAGTTAAACAGAGGGGGACGACACCCCTTGTTTTTCATATTACAGAGTTTGTTGGCTAACTAAGCTAACCTAGGATTTAGGATGAGGTTGCACAATGGTTATTTTAGTAGACAATGACTCGATTGATTTTACAATTACAAGTTTATTAACATCTTATACTGTATTACGTTATGGACTCACTTGATTGTGACTTGTTAAATGTGAATTTATATCATCTAAGTTTTAATCTAAGGTAGATCACTGTGGCTAATCATCCATAAGAATCCCAACCACTAGTCATGATTACGCGATAAAAAAAAAGGGTTTTGATTCTTCGTTAGAGAACAAAACGTAGAATATTCCTCATCGGGAAAGTTGTAAGTGTCTCCATCTATATTCCATTTGCTATGCTTTGACTTGGGATAAAATCAAACTCTTAATTTTAGAGGTCGACGAATTACCCTGAAAGATAAGTTAGTAACCTGTGAACATGATGGTGTGGACAACTACACTATATAATTATCTCTTTTCAAGGCCGATGTCTATGTTATACATCCCTGCTAATATCAAAGGAGAGAACAAAGTCAACACAATTTTCAAACATCTCACATGTATATAGATAATCCCTCTTCTAACAGTACTCGCTTATTCCAAAACCTGCCAATGTTAGTTTTCATATCGATACAAATTTGCTAAATACGCGGCTACCATCATTATTTTTTATGAACATGATTTTATCTGAGAGTTTCATCGAATGTTGGAAATGGTTACAGGTGTGAAATATTTGCTTGTACTCCTTTGACGTAAATATGTAATGAAATGTGCAACAGTTATTTAATGTGTGTGTGTGTGTGTGTGTGTGTGTGTGTGTGCTGAATGACTGGTGACAACAAATTTACTGTGTTGAGTGGACGTGAGGGTAAAATTAACCTTTGTAACTTGAATACCGTTAATTAGTTTTATTGTTGTAACGTTTGGTGAGCACGTAGGTGTAAAGTCCCCTTCACTAGTATGCTTACTGGGGCTCGTCAGGTTT
Source organism: Homarus americanus (assembly GCF_018991925.1). Lineage (NCBI taxonomy): Eukaryota > Metazoa > Arthropoda > Malacostraca > Decapoda > Nephropidae > Homarus > Homarus americanus. Next base: position 1,300 of record NW_024717267.1, on the reverse strand, counting down.
TGTGCAATGTGGCACCGCTGTGTTTGTTTACATTCGGCAGAAAGGAAACTCGCAATAGTAAACATACTATGGAATCAAACTAAAACAATATTAAAACAAATATCTCAATGCAATGATTTGAGAATGTTTATATGAAGAGTCCCTGTAAACGCAAGGGTGAAGGGGACTGTACACCGGTGTTCGACAATGTTTTTCTATTGATTGCAAGTTTATGTGCTATGTGATATATTGTTAGTATACGATAATAAAGCAGTTCATGTATGTAAAAATTTTAATATTCACAATTCCATTGCAAACATTAATGGCGAATACAGTACGTCGGCGCAAAGAACTTAATTGGTCTGTTTTACTGTAGTTTGAATAGTTACACACTTTTTCATCTTTCACTGAATATGATTAGGCAATATCGAGTGTAAATAGATGAAGTAATTTTGCACCCGAATTTCGCTATGACACACCTCGGGTGCAGATAACAGTTTCACTCTCTGCACCTGATGCCCATGATGACAAGTTTCGGGTGCAAATAACGATTTCGTTATTTTAACTCGCGTGCAAATACCTTCGGCCACATCAGTTTTTCTTAGGCATAATAAAATATAAGTTTAAACATGTACGTGTTAATATATATCTTTCCAGTATATACACACAGTTGCGTAAATTATGACGCGACGATAACATCCACCAGCAACATGTCTGGTACACTGGATTGAATTTTGCGAGTGTCAACAGTCAACGTAAAACCTTGGCAGAGCCATCTAGCGACTGCTCAACAAAATTTCAATCACACGTCGAGGGGTCTCATTCCTATTTTCCGTATAATTATAGTCTTTGCACACACACACAAAATATATACATTTTTGTCACGTAATATATATATATATATATATATATATATATATATATATATATATATATATATATATATATATATATATATATATATATATATATATATATATATATATATATATATATATATATATATATCAGTTGACAAATTCTTCCTGTTTTTACTCCATACGTTAACCAGGGATAAAAAAAACTATATCTAATAAGTTAGAGTACATGTATCTGTATGACTATTACTACACAAAGTGAGAAATTTTCCCCACAAAACAGTAGTAACTCGAAGAAATTAAACTACTGCACTAACACCTCCCTCCAGATTCGTTTTTCGTCGAACCGAGAATTCTAGTATTGAAATAATTTGTTTCTTTATATTTTTCATTGTGATTTGAAAGAATGTGACCTTTATTTTTGGATCAACTGCAAACTCAAGGATATATAATCCTTTTAACAC
>NW_024717266.1:0-27442 GCF_018991925.1 Homarus americanus | reverse complement strand
TACATGTATTGCTTATATATACAATTAACACCTAATTTATTCTTAGTTCACATCATCACGACAGTTTCTGCGGAGGTGTGTTAGGTTGGGTTAGGTTACAGAGGCGGCGCCCTGAGACGGTATTTGACGACGCTTCAACACGTAACAAGATCTTGCTTAATGTGACGTAGCACTCCAATACCAGCTGTCGCTCCTTCTCTGATCCTCACTCCTCTCTCCTTCCCTCATTCACCCTCACTCCCTCCCTCTCTCTCTTCCCTCATTCCATCTCCTCCCTCCTTTTCTCCACCCTCCTCCACCTCTCCCTCCCTCCCTCCTTCACTCCTCCCTCTCCTTCCTCATTCCACCTCACCCTCCCTCTCTCCTTTCCCTCATTCACCCTCACTCCCTCCCTCTTTCTCTCTTCCCTCACCTCCTCTCTCCTTCCCTCATTCCACCCTCCTCCCTCCCTCTCCTTCCTCACTCCTCTCCCTCCTCCCCTGTTTACCCTCACCCCTCCTCCTTCCCTCTCACCCCATCTTGTTCCTCACCCCATAACACATTCCTCACCCCATAACACATTCCTCACCCCTATAACACATTCCTCACCCCCATAACATTCCCTCACCTATAACACATTCCCTCACCCCCATAACACATTCCTCACCCCATAACACATTCCCTCACCCATAACACATTCTCACCCTATAACACATTCTCACCCCATAACACATCTCACCCCTATAACATTCCTCACCCCCATAACACATTCCTCTACCCCATAACATTCCTCACACCCATACACATCTCACCCTATAACACATTCCTCACCCCATAACACATTCCTCACCCCCATAACATTCCTCACCATAACATTCCTCACCCCATAACACACCCTCACCCCATAACACATTCCTCACCCCCATAACACATTCCTGCCCCTATAACTTTTCCCCTCCTTACACATTCCTCACCCCATAACACATTCCTCACACCCATAACATCTCACCCCATAACACATTCCTCACTATAACACATTCCTCACCCCATAACGTTCCTCACACCTTAGCACATTCCTCTCTCCATAACACATTCTCACCCCATAACACATTCCTCTCACACCCATAACACATCTCCCCACTCCCATAACACATTCCTCACCCCATAACACATTCCTCACACCCATAACACATTCCCCACCCCACAACACACATTCCTCACCCCCATAACACATTTTCCCTCACCCCATAACACATTCCTCACACCCATAACACATCCCTCACCCCCATTACACACCTCACCCATAACACATTCCTCACCCCATAACACATTCCCCTCACCCCCATAACACATTCCTCACCCCCATAACACATTCCTCACCCCCATAACACATCTCACACCCATAACACATTCTCACCCCCATAACACATTCCTCACCCCCATAACACATTCCCCACACCCTAACACATTCCTCACCCCATAACACATCCTCACCCCACACACCTCCACCATAACACATTCTCACCCCCATAACACATTCCTCACCCCATAACACATTCCCTCACCCCATAACACATTCCTCACCCCAACACATCTGGCTCACCCCCATAACACATCTGCTCACCCCCATACATCTTGCATGATCCTTCTCCTGCCCTCACCTGACTAACCCACTGCTCCTTCCTGCCTTATTTTTTTTTGGGCCATTTTCTCTCATTCCTTCAGTTATCTACGCCTTTAACCCATTCCTTCACACATGTCTATTTCTCCCGTCTCCACACCACATTATACCTCTGTCTATGCTGTGTTGTTCCTCCAACTGGATCTCTCTCCTGCTGTGTTGTGGTAGAGAGTGTGAGAGGAGGTGAGAGGCGAGAGGAGGAGTCACCCTTCCCTTAGTCCTCCTGTCCCTGTAGCAAGAGTAAGGCAAGGACGCCGAGGAGGAAGAGAGAGAGGTCGGGAGGAACGTGTTAAAGCAGACGCCATCCACGGTGTACTGCTTCCTCCCTGTGTGCTGCTTCCTCCGCGGTGTACTGCTTCCTCCCTGCACCACCTCCTGCTACCCTACCCTGACGTGACTTGCCTTACCCAGCCCTGACCTACCCAACCTAACTTTACCTTACCCACCTCAATTCCCCTCTCCACCTCACCTCACCTCACCTCACCACCTCACCAGCTTACCTAACAATCACTCACCACTGATGGTTTATCTGGCATCAATCACTACACCTCATAAATCACCAATGGCTTAAATACCAACAACAGATTATCAAAAGGTTAATCACAACCACCAATAACTTAACAAAGACATCAATCACAACCACCAATACTAAACCAAGACATCAATCAACCACCAATAACTTTAACAAGACATCAATCACAACCACCAATAACTTAACAAAGATCAATCACAACCACCAATAACTTAACAAAGACATCAATCACAACCACCAACTTAACCAAGACATCAATCACAACCAACAATAACTTAACAAGGACATCAATCACAAACCACCAATAACCAACAAAGACATCAATCACAACCACCAATAACTTAACAAAGACATCAATCTAACCACCAGTAACTTAACAAAGACATCAATCACAACCACCAATAACTTCAACAAAGACATCAATCACAACCACCAATAACTTAACCAAGACATCAATCACAACCACCACAACTTAACCAAGACATCAATCACAACCACCAATAACTTAACAAAGACATCAATCACAACCAATAACTTAACAAGACATCAATCACAACCACCAATAACTTAACAAAGACATCAATCACAACCACCAACTTAACAAAGACATCAATCACAACCACCAATAACTAGTCCATACTTCCGGTGTTGTCTGGCAGGTCAGGTCAGGTCAGGTCAGCACAAGCCATCCGGCGGCCTGCAAGAGGAGGCAAGTCAGAGGGTATTGACTGCCTGCACCACCACACACAACACCTGCACCACCACACACAACACCCTGCACCACTACACACAACACCTGCCCACTACACAACACCTGCACCACTACACACAACACACACCTGCACCACCACACACAACACACACCTGCACCACTACACAACACACCTGCACCACTACATACAAACTGTAACCATACACACAACACCTGCACCACTACACACAACACACACCTGCACCACCACACACACACACACCTGCACACTACACACAACACACACCTGCACCACTACACAACACCTGCACCACTACACACAACACCTGTACCATTACACACAACACCGCGCCACTACACAACACCTGTACCACTACATACAACACACACCTGCAACCATCATACACAACACACACCTGCACCACTACATACAACACACAACCATCCACTACACACAACACACCTGCACCACTCACACAACACACACCTGCACCACTACACAATACTTGCACCATTACACAACACCTGCAACTACACACAACACCTGCACTACACACAACACACACCTGCACCACCACACAACACACACCTGCACCACTACATACACACTTGCACCATTACACACAACACCTGCACCACTACACACAACACCTGCACCACCACACACAACACCTGCACCACTACACACAACACACACCTGCACCATTACACACAACACCTGCACCACTACACACAACACCTGCACCACTACACACACAACCTGCACCACCACACACACACCTGCACCACCACACACAACACCTGCACCACACACCAACACACACCTGCACCATTACACACAACACCTGCACCACCACACACCTGCACCACCACACACAACACACACCTGCACCACCACACACAACACCTGCACCACCACACACACACACCTGCACCACCACACACAACACCTGCACCACCACACACAACACCTGCACCACCACACACACCACCCAACACACACCTGCACCACACACACCAACACACACCTGCACCACTACACACACACACCCTGCACCACCACACACAACAACACCTGCACCACTACACACAACACCCGCACCACCACACAACACACACCCACCACCACACACAACACCTGCACCACTACACACAACACCTGCACCACCACACAACACACACCTGCACCACCACACACAACACACACCCGCACCACCACACACAACACACACCTGCACCACCACACACACACACCTGCACCACTACACACAACACACACACCTGCACCACACACACACACTGCACCACCACACACAACACCTGCACCACCACATACAACACACACCTGCACCACTACACACACACACCTGCACCACCACACACAACACCTGCACCACCACATACAACACACACCTGCACCACTACATACACACACACCTGCACCACCACATACAACACACCTGCACCACTACATACAGCACACCTGCACCACACACACACACACCCGCACCACCACACAACACACACCTGCACCACTACACACACACACACCTGCACCACTACACACAACACCTGCACCACCACATACAACACACACCTGCACCACTACATACAACACACACCTGCACCACTACACAACACACACCTGCACCACTACATACAACACACACCTGCACCACACAGCACACCTGCACCACCACACACAACACACACCTGCACCACTACACACAACACACACTTGCACCACTCACACACACACACAATATTTTCCTTATAACAAAACATCTACGACCTGTAAAAAATTTCCTCTGAGTACAAAAGACAATTATTTTTCCTCCACGGGACAGACACAGACAACTTTTTCCTGGGATAAAAAACGCATAAATGGTTTTTGTTTTTTCCTGTGGTATTGAGGACGGTGTAGGTAGAGCACTGGTGTGTTCGCCTGCCAGAGGTGATATATTCAGCAAGACAAACACTTACCTCTGGACAAGTCGCTTTGGTGAGATGGAACACATTGTAAAGGTAGGTAGATGTAGAGTGGGAGGAGAGGGGAGGGAGAGGGGGGGAGGGTGAGGTGGGAGAGGTGAGGGGAAGAGGGGGAGGGGGGGAGGGAAGAGGGAGGAGGAGGAAGAGGGGAGAGGCGAGGGGGGAGGAGAGGAGGGAAGAGACGGGGTGAGAGGGAGGAGAGGTGAGGTTAGAAGTCCAGTCGAGAATCATTAATAAATCAGAAGTCAATTGGTGTAACTTAATAAACTAAGTTACCAGAGAGTGATAGTGGAGTACATTATATAGAAGAATGTATAACTATTTATTATTATAGGCACAGAACTCCCCCCCACCTGCCCTGACCCACACTACACACGGGCACATATGAAGAAGTAGAAGTTTACTTTGTCATCCACCCAACAAAGTCTTAGTTATTGTGTTGGGAAACCATTTGTCTCTAGAATGGAGGGAGGAGGGAGGGACTCTGCTAAACTGTCGTGTCCTCAGAACTAAACACAACAACACTACATTAACCTACATAACACGACACGAATCTTTAAACTCAAGGACGTGGAATAAGAAAACAGTGTTAAGAAAGGTGAAGGGATATTACGCCAGATAATGTGTTAAAGGTGTGTGTGTGTGTGTGTGTGTGTGTGTGTGTGTGTGTGTGTGTGTGTGTGTGTGGGTGTGTGTGTGTGAATTCCAGCAGGGATGAACCTTGACCTCTCTGCCTGAGCGTTACACAGGTATAGGTCAGAGGTGCATGGTGTGTATGTCCTGGGCTTAAGTGATTACCAATAAACAGATGTACAGTACAGCAGCAGGTGAAGAAAGTGAAACTGGGGAAGGTATGTCCGTGGAGTTACTCTCTCTCTCTCGGGTCAGCTCAGATTACGTGTTTACACAGCATCAGTAAAAGTGCTGTGCATGTATGTATGTATGTATGTATCTATGTATGTATGTATGCAGAGAACAGCGTCGTGACCTGTACATGGCTTTCATCGACCTAACCAAGGCCTTGACTCGGTCACACAGGGAAGCCCTCTGAGGACCTCAGCTGTTTTGGCTGCCCACCAAAATTCATTGCAATTGAGGCAACTTCACGGCAGCATGAACGGCAGTGTCCTGTACAACGGCACCAGTCAGAGTTTTTTTCCATCCAAACAGGGTTAAACAGGGTGTGTATTGGCACCAACTCTTTTTTCCATTTTCTTAGCTGCCTTCTCACTTCGTGCCAGTGCCACTTAGCCAGAGGGGTGAACATCGAGTACCGGGTGAAGGGGTCTTTTTCAACATAAGACGACTCCAGCAGGAACAAAGGTGTCGGCAGCTTCCATTACTGAACTTCACATCAGACGAGCCTCACCTTTGTTGTCTCACATTCAATGCGACCTAAAGGAGAACCTGAACACTACGAAGATGCGTATGCACTTTCTGGCCTTGAGGTATGTACGTAAGACTCAGATTCTTTCAGACCCTTGGTTCAGACACACCCACCATCCACCCAGCTTAACGGTACAGTACTAACCTCTAATGTTACCCACCTGTCCACCACCGTGGACATCGATGAATGAATTCAGCATAGGATCATATGTGGCATCTGCTTCCTTGGCAGATTCCGTACCCGTGTCTTCAGCTGTAGGAGCTGAAATTAGCTACAAAGTTACACGTATGTCGAGCAGTGGTCTCCCCGCACTGCATATGGCAGCGAGACATGATTCATATACAGGAGGCACCTCAAGGCATCTTGAGTCTCACCAACGTAGCTCATGTTCCATCCTCCGAGTTCGCTGGGAAGACAAGAGAACAAAGCCAGTATTCTTGCTGACTCCAAATGTTGAAGTATCAGCTACCATTATCCGTGAACAACTACGTTGGACTGACCATGTTACCTGCATGGACGTAGACTTTTCAAAAGCAGCTACTTTACAGTCACCAGACGAATAGTAAACGTAACGCTGGCAACTGAAAAGGTATAAGGATAATCTTAGACAAAACCTGAGTGCCAAATGACCCTTCACTTGGGAGTCGATCACTCCACACCGCAACGTTGGAGGAGCACAATACGTATAGGTGCATTAGAGTTAGCCTCGACTGCATAGCGAGGCAGGCAAGCGCCATCGTCGGAAAACGCTGCTGCCGCCTCTCCTGCACGAGATGTAGCCCCCACATGTGCAACATCTGTGATCGACTCTGCCGGTCCCGTATCGGCTTCTTTAGTCACCTCATAATTCACCAACTTAGTGACATCTAAATAACTCATATCATTGTATCATAGCTGGATGATCGTCATACTTGTTTCGAGTGACAGCAAAGTAGTAGGTATATGTATGTATGTATGCTGTGAGAGACCTTTAGGCAAATTTGAATATTTTGCCTGATAGGTCAAATATTGATGGATCTATTTTAACCATAATGGTGATGTTTTTCAGTTGACGTCTTGTCTTAGTATATCTGTCCTCTGTATGTCTGTTTGTGAGTCTGCTCTGTTGTGGTGTGTGTGTGTCAAAGCATAGTCAGTTTACTTAGGTATTAAGGTGGGCGCTGACAGGGACACTATCTCACTGGACAAGACTGTTATGAGTCCTGGATCGATATATGATAGAGTTCATGTATAGTTTATATTCTTATGCCAGAATGTTCGGGGATACAGTTATGGTCCTGTTTACATATGTATGTGATTACAAATGATCTGTGAGAGAGGGGTGGGAGAGAAGGAGGGAGAGGAGTGAGAGGGGGAGGAGGAGGGGGAGGGAGGGTGGTGGGAGGGGGAGGGGGGGTGAGGAGAGTGAAAGAAGGAGAGAATGAATGGAAAGGAGGGAAGGAGAGGAGAGGAGGGGGGAGGGGAAAGGGAGGAGGAGAATAGAGACAAAAGGAAGAGTAGGAGAGAGAGAGAGAGAGAGAGGAGAGATGATCCTGTAATTTTAAGAATAATTTGTTATGTCCTTGTGCTGTAATGCCTGCTGCTGCTACTAATGCTGCTGCCTGACAGGAGTGGTGGGAAGAAGAAGGAAGGAGGGTGATGGGATGGGAAGGAGGAAGAAGGGAAGGAGGGAAGGGAAGTCCATTCTTACAACAGGAGAGAGAGACGTGTGTTTTGGTTCTGAAGACAGAAAATAAAGAGGAGCATCAGAGAACTACAACTCATCACCTACAACCCATCACTAATAACCCACAACTCATCACCACACCCTACAACTCATCACCACACCCTACAACTCATCACCACACCCTACAACTCATCACCATACCCTACAACACATCATCACCACACCCCTACAACACATCACCACACCCTACAACTCATCACCACACCCCTACAACTCATCACCACACCCTACAACTCATCACCACACCCTACAACACATCACCACACCCCACAACACATCACCACACCCTACAACTCATCACCACACCCCACAACACACACCACACCCTACAACTCATCACCACACCCCACAACACATCACCACACAACACATCACCACACCCCACAACACATCACCACACCTACCAACCCATCACCACACCCCACAACACACACCACACCCTACAACTCATCACCACACCTCTACAACTCATCACCACACCCTACAACTCATCACCACACCCTACAACTCATCATCACACCCTACTACTCATTACCACACCCTACAACTCATCACCACACCCTACAACTCATCACCACACCGCAACTCATCACCACACCCTACAACTCATCACCACACCCCTACAACTCATCACCACACCAACTCATCACCATACTCCTACAACACATCACCACACCCTACAACACATCACCACACCCTACAATCATCACCACACCCTACAACTCATCACCACACCCTACAACACATCACCACACCCCACAACACATCACCACACCCTACAACTCATCACCACACCCCACAACACACACCACACCCCACAACTCATCACCACACCCTACAACACATCACCACACCCTACAACCCATCACCACACCCCACAACACCACACCCCACAACACATCACCACACCCCAACTCATCATCACCACACCCCACAACACACACCACACCCTACAACTCATCACCACACCCTACAACACATCACCACACCCTACAACTCATCACCACACCCCACAACACATCACCACACCCTACAACACATCACCACACCCCACAACACATCACCACACCCTACAACTCATCACCACACCCCTACAACACACACCACACCCCTACAACTCATCACCACCCTACAACACATCACTACACCCTACAACTCATCACCACACCCTACAACTCATCACCACACCCTCACAACTCATCACCATACCCTACAACTCATCACCACCCCTACAACTCATCACACACCCTACAACTCATCACCACACCCTACAACTCATCACCACACCCCACAACTCATCACCACACCCTACAACACATCACCACACCCCTACAACTCATCACCACACCCAACTCATCACCACACCCTACAACTCATCACCACACCCTACAACCCATCACCACACCCCTACAACTCATCACCACACCCTACAACTCATCACCACACCCTAAAACTCATCACCACACCTACAACTCATCACCACACCCTACAACCCATCACCACACCCTTACAACACATCACCACACCCCACAACCACCACACCCCTACAACACATCACCACACCCTACAACTCATCACCACACCCTACAACTCATCACCACACCCCACAACTCATCACCACACCCTACAACTCATCACCACACCCCACAACACATCACCACACCCTACAAATACACACCCTACAACTCATCACCACCCTACAACTCATCATCACACCCTACTACTCATCACCACACCCTACAACCCACACCTCATAACACATCACCACACCCTACAACCATCACCACACCCATAACTCATCACCACACCCTAACTCATCACCACCCCTACAACCCATCACCACACCCTACAACTCATCACCACACCCTTCAACTCATCACCATACCCTACAACACATCACCACACCCTACAACGCATCACACCCTACAACTCATCACCACACCCTACAACTCATCACCACGCCCTACAACACATCACCACACCCACAACACATCACCACACCCCACAACTCATCACCACACCCCACAACACACACCACACCCTACAACTCATCACCACACCCTACAACACATCACCACACCCTACAACTCATCACCACACCCCTACAACTTCATCACCACACCTACAACACATCACCACACCCCTACAACACATCACCACACCCTACAACACATAACCACACCCTACAACACATCATCACACCCTACAACTCATCACCACACCCTACAACTTCATCACCACACCTACAACACATCACATCCTACAACTTCACCATACCCTACAACTCATCAACACACCCCTACAACACATCACCACACCCTACAACACATCACCACACTACAACTCATCACCACACCCTGCAACACATCACCACCCTACAACTCATCACCACACCCCACAACTCATCACCACACCCTACAACACATCACTACATCCTACAACACATCACCACACCCTACAACTCATCACCACACCACAACACATCACACACCCTACAGCCATCACCACACCCCACAACTCATCACCACACCCTGCAACACATCACCACACCAAACTTCATCACCACACCCACAACTCATCACCACACCCCACAACTCATCACCACACCCTCAACTCATCACCACACCCTACAACTCATCACCACACCCTACAACTCATCACCACACCCTACAACTCATCACCACTCTACAACTCATCACCACACCCCTACAGCTCATCACCACCTCACAACTCATCACCACACCCTACAAGTCATCACCACCCTACAACACATACCACACCCCTACAACTCATCACCACACCCCTACAACTCACACACCCACAATCATCACCACACCCTACAACACACTCACCACACCCTACAACTCATCACACACCCTACAGTCATCACCACACCCCACAACACACACACACACACACACACACACACACACACACACACACACACACACACATACACACATCTGGCACCATTGATCAGTCACCAGCAGCAGGTTAGGTGTGGCGGCCACTAACACTGAGGGTCCATGAGCAATGATCCGTCCTGGCCCACGGTGTGTCCTGAGTTTACACCATGATAGTATATTACTCGAAGAAGAACAAAGAACAAGAACAAGAACAACAAGAACACAGACGTTGATGTTACATTCGGAACTAGTAAGTGGTGACGTCATTGGAGTAACAACAGTGACGTGGGGTGGAGGTGAATCAGCCGTGAGTCACTACCACGAGAATGTCACCAGTCATGAATAAAGAGAGAGAGAGAGAGAGAGAGAGAGAGGAGGAGAGAGGAGAGAGAGAGAGAGAGAGAGAGAGGAGAGAGAGAGAGAGAGAGAGAGAGAGAGAGAGGGGGAGAGAGAGAGGAGGGGAGAGAGAGAGAGAGAGAGAGAGAGAGAGAGAGAGAGAGAGAGAGAGAGAGAGAGAGAGAGAGAGAGAGAGAGAGAGCCATTGTCAGTCAGGAGTAAACAAACAAAAGTTATTCCTCTATATGGCAACACCTCGACTTTGATCCACCAATCACATCATCAGCCAACCGTAAGTAAACAGTACCAAAGTTCTCGTTCTCAACTCATACGATAAAAAATTAAAATCAAACGAAACAAAATTGAAAAAAAATAACATTCTAGGTATAATATTATGCGGATAAGACGTAAATCCTATTATTGTGTTGATTGACAGGAAACAACATTATTCCCTGTCATCTGCATCTAGGGAATTGCATACTCTCCCCACCCGCTTGTACCACACACACACACACACTTCCACCACACACACACACACACACACACACACACACACACTCACACACCACACACACACACACACACACTCACACTCACTCACACACTCACGCACTCACAGGGCGAAATCTCTTGAGTAATTATGTAGTCAACTGGGAATATTCCAGGCAAATTCGTGACTCTGGTGTTGATTCAATTAGCTGGTGGTTAAACGGTGCTGGGGAGATGGGAGGAGTGGGTCAGTATTGGGTGGAGAAAGTTGAGGACGGTGTTGGAGTGAGGAGTGTTGAGAGGAGAGGAGGGTGGAGGAGGATAATGATGGAGGTAGGATAAGATTTCAACACATTATCTCCAGCATAACCCTGACACCAACACACTGCACACCCAACACACTTATGACACACCCAACACACCTATGGACACACACCAACACACTTATGACACACTCCAACACACTTATGACACACCCAACACACCTATGACACACTCAAACACACTTATGCACACCAACACACTTTATGACACACCCACATACTTATGACACACTCCAACACATTTAGTACTCCAACACACTTATGACATACTCCACACTTATGACACACTCCAACATTATGACACACTCAACACACTTATGACACACCCAACACACTAGACACACTCCAACACACTGACGCGTATATTGCATCACTAAAAGGTGTCGGACGCCTGAAGGTGAAACAGTGTGTAGAGTACTGCTAGATTAACTTGATTTACACACATAGAGACACACGCACACACAGACACACACAGACAGACACACACACACACACACAGACAGACACACACACACAGACAGACACACACAGGGTGGTTACATATCATCTAGACACGACAAAGTCCACCGTTAACTCCCATTCTTGAAATAAATCCTCGGTTCCTAATGTTCGTCTTATCCTCTGCTTCCTCTGAGAATTTTTTTTCCCCTTCAACTCAACCTGTCTGCCAGCTATGCAGATTAATAGCTGGCCATTCAGAGACAGAGGGTCAGGGGTAACAATACTGGCAGTGCTAATCTTAAAACGATCACTGGCAGGGGTAAATAACTCTCTATAATGGAGCCGGAGGAGATCAAATAGCCTTCAGTTAATGGCCACAGAGATTACGCCCCAGGTCCTAGCATCTATAGTCACTGCTCTTATACATGACTATAGTCGCAACCAGGTTCTATAGAGGTTAATTTATAAAATAATCAGAAAAAGGAAAATACGGCTGGTGATATATGTCAGCCATACGTCAATAATAAGACAGGGGAGCATGGCAGACATTAGCTGAAGGGCAAGGAGGGGGTGTAAGGAGGGCAAGAAGGGGGGGTAAGGGAGGGCAAGAAGGGGTAAGGGAGGGGTGAAGGAGGGGGTGGGGAGGCAAGAAGGGGTAAGGAGACAGGGAGGGGGTAAGGAGGGCAAGGAGGGGGGTGGGGGCAAGGGAGGGGTAAGGGAGGGCAGAAGGGGGGGTAAGGGAGGCAGGGAGGGGGGTAAGGGAGGACAGGAAGGGGGTGAGGAGGACAAGGGGGTATGGAGGGCAAAGAGTGGGGAGGGAGACAAAGGAGGGGTAAGGAGACAAGGAGGTAAGGAGGGCAAGAAGGGGTAAGGAGGGCAGAGGGGGCAGGGGAGAAGACGGAGAATGACAGGGAGGAGAGACAGGGAGACAGGAGTGACGGAGTATTGGTGGGCCGGACATTTGCTTATTGTCGACGACCCGCGAGGTGTGTCCTCAGGTTGACTGACGGGCCATGTACCATCCCTGCCGTGGGGCCTTGTATCACGCGCACACATCAGTGCACACACACACACACACACACACACACACACACACACACACACACACACACACACACACACAAACACATATACACACAACGTCGATAAGCTCAGCACCCAGCACAGCAGCTTCCACCAACACTCTGCTCAACCAATAACCTCCCACCTCCAACAGACAATCTTATTCCTGTCTGTCTGTCTGTCTGTTGGTTTCTTGTCTGTCTGTTTGTTTGTCTGTGTTAGTTTGTCTGTCTGTTAGTTTGTCTGTCAGTCTGTCTGATAGTTTGTCTGTCTGTTAGTTTGTCTGTCTGTCAGTCTGTTAGTTTGTCTGTCTGTCAGTCTGTTAGTTTGTCTGTCTGTGTCTGTTGGTTTGTCTGTCTGTCTGTCTTTAGTTTGTCTGTCTGTTTGTCTTTGGTTTGTCTGTCTGTCAGTCTGTTAGTTTGTCTGTCTGTGTCTGTTGGTTTGTCTGTCTGTCTGTCTGTTGGTTTGTCTGTCTGTCCAGTCTGTTAGTTTGTCTGTCTGTGTCTGTTAGTTTGTCTGTGTCTGTCTGTTAGTTTGTCTGTCTGTTAGTCTGTTAGTTTGTCTGTCTGTGTCTGTTAGTTTGTCTGTCTGTCTGTCTGTTAGTTTGTCTGTCTGTCAGTCTGTTAGTTTGTCTGTCTGTCAGTCTGTTAGTTTGTCTGTCTGTGTCTGTTAGTTTGTCTGTCTGTCTGTCTGTTAGTTTGTCTGTCTGTCAGTCTGTTAGTTTGTCTGTCTGTGTCTGTTAGTTTGTCTGTCTGTCTGTCTCGTTAGTTTGTCTGTCTGTCAGTCTGTTAGTTTGTCTGTCTGTGTCTCTTGGTTTGTCTGTCTGTCTGTCTGTTAGTTTGTCTGTCTGTCAGTCTGTTGGTTGTCTGTCTGTCAGTCTGTTAGTTTGTCTGTCTGTCAGTCTGTTAGTTTGTCTGTCTGTGTCTGTTAGTTTGTCTGTATGTCTGTCTGTTAGTTTGTCTGTCTGTTAGTTTTGTCTGTCTGTCGTCTGTTAGTTTGTCTGTCTGTCAGTCTGTTAGTTTGTCTGTCTGTGCTGTTAGTTTGTCTGTCTGTCTGTCTGTTAGTTTGTCTGTCTGTCTGTCTGTTAGTTTGTCTGTCTGTTAGTTTGTCTGTCTGTGTCTGTTAGTTTTGTCTGTCTGTTGTTTGTCTGTCTGTTAGTTTGTCTGTCTGTCGTCTGTTGGTTTGTCTGTCTGTCTGTCTGTTAGTTTGTCTGTCTGTGTTCTGTGGTTGTCTGTCTGTCTGTCTGTTAGTTTGTCTGTCTGTTAGTTTGTCTGTTTGTATGCTTAACAACATCTATCTTGAATTAACCTAGCACAACCTAACTTCTACCTCCTATGTTGTGGTGTTAGTTCTGACATTCGAATCGGATTCCAGTTTCCGGGTTCAGCCATTCAGTACAGCCCGGCCTCTCCCTGCCGGTCTGTGCGTCACATGTCAGCCATCTTGACCCCGTAGTACAGTCTCTGCTTCACATGTCAGCCATCTTGACCCCGTGAGTACAGTCTCTGCGTCACATGTCAGCCATCTTGACCCCGTGAGTACAGTCTCTGCGTCACATGTCAGCCATCTGACCCCGTGAGTACAGTCTCTGCTACATAGCCATCTTGACCCCGTGAGTACAGTCTCTGCGTCACGCAGCCATCTTGACCCCGTGAGTACAGTCTCTGCGTCACATGGCAGCCATCTTGACCCCGTGAGTACAGTCTCTGCGTCACATGTCGCCATCTTGACCCCGTAGTACAGTCTCTGCGTCACATGTCAGCCATCTTGACCCGTGAGTACAGTCTCTTCTCACCATCAGGCATCTTGACAATCTTGATCTACTACGTCACCATGTCAGCCATCTTATTTATATTTACCTCTAAACACAATCAAACAAAAACCATTAAATTATTACCTATACAATACTCTTATATAGCAGGTATGACAACTAAAGTTATCTACTGTAGTAAATACTTAAGAATCTCCCTTATCACATTGCATCAATGCTATTACATAATTATTATCAAGATAATCTACATATATAGTTGATATCTTCACATCAACAAGCAATTGATGACAAAGTAGAATTTTTTATCTAGTTATTTTTTCCTGTTTATTTCTTCCTTAATTTGTATTGAGATTCAAGGTTATTAGGACAGCTTATGTTGTGGCTGGGAACTCTCCTCTCTCTCTCAAGGGAAAAAATTATCTCATAAATATTTCCATACGGTGGTAAAGACACACACACACACACACACACACACACACACACACACCTGTATAGACCCTGCATTATGTATATATACTGGAGTCGAATTGGCGAGGTAACCTTTACATCATACTGCTGAGGGAGGGAGAGAGTAGGAGAGAGACGGGAAGGAGAGGAGAAGGAAAGGAGAGGAAAGGAAGGAGCGGAAGAGGTGCAAGTTGACTCACACATACCTGTAACAAGAGAAAGAAATTGGTTAAGTGACTGTGTAAATATTTGATCAAAACAAAATAAACGTCAACTAACTAATTATATTTCTCATTTCAATATCCAAACTCATTCATTATCCAATATATTTCTCATTCATTATCCTAATATATTTCTCATTCATTATCCTAACTAATATATTTCTCATTCATTATCCTAACTAATAAATTTCTCATTCATTATCCTAATATATTTCTCATTCACTATCCATAACTAATATATTTCTCATTCGTATCCCTAACTAATATATTTCTCATTCATTATCCAAAAACTCTATAAATATAACAGAACCACCGAGCATAAAATAAAATCACCTGAAGTTTGGAGGCACGCAAGTACCACCTGCGTCACCTGATAATTAGTTAAGCACTAAACGCTTCCTGGGGGGGGGGTGGGAGGTTGGGATGAGTTGCTTCAAGCGCACACACTGAAGCATGAGGGGGTGTGTGGGGGCGGTGGAGAGGGGGAATGTGGGGGGGCAGGGGAGAGGAGGTGTGGGGCAGGGGGGGGGGAGGGAGGTGTGGGGCAGTGGTGGGGGGAGGTGTGGAGCAGGGAGGGGGGAGTGTGGGCAGGGGAGGGGAGGTGTGGGGCGGTGGAGAGGTGTGGGGCAGGGAGAAGGGAGGTGTGGGGCAGGGGGAGGGGGAGGGTGTGGGGCAGGGGGAGGGGGTGTGGGGCGGGGGAGAGGGAAGGTGTGGGGCGGGGGAGGTGGGGCAGGGGGAGGGGAGGGTGGGGGCGGGGAGGGAGGGAGGTGTGTGGGGCAGGGGGTGTGTGGGAGGTGGGGAGTGTGGGGCAGTGGAGGGTGGGGGCGGTGGAGGGGAGGTGTGGGGCAGGGGAGGTGTGTGGCGGGGAGAATGTGGGGCAGTGGAGGGTGTGTGGGGGCAGTGGAGGGGGGGTGTGGGGGCATTGGAGGGAGTGTGGGGGCATGGGGGAGAGAGTGTGGGCAGGGGGAGAGGGGTGTGGGGCGGGGGGGAGAGGGGGCAGGGGAGAGAGGGGGAGGTGTGGGGGCAGGGGGAGGGGGGGGAGTGTGGGGCAGGGGGGAGAGGGAGGTGTGTGTGTGGCGTGGGAGGGAGGTGTGGGGCAGTGGAGGGGGAGGTGTGGGGCGGTGGAGGAGGTGTGGTGCAGGGGAGGGTGGGGGCTGGGGGGGGGAGGGAGGTGGGACAGTGAGGGGGGAGGTGTGGGGCGGGGGAGGGAGAGTGTGGGGCAGTGGAGGGAGGTGGTGGGGCGGGGAGAGGGGGAGGTGTGGGGCAGGGGAGAGGGGGGTGTGGGCAGGGGATGGGGGAGTGAGGGGGAGGTGGGGCAGGGGGGAGAGGGAGGTGTGGGGGGAGGTGTGGGGGGGGTGTGGGGCAGGGGGGAGGTGTGGGGCGGGAGAGGGAGTGGGAGTGTGGGGAGGTGTGGGGAGGTGTGGGGCGGGGAGGGGGGCGTGGAGGGAGGGAGTGTGGGGCAAGGGAGGGAGAGGTGTTCATGGGGAGGGAGGTGTGGCTTGGCAGTGGGGGGGAGAGTGTGTGGTGGAGGGAGGGGGTGTGTGTGGGGGAGGAAGGTGTGGGCAGGGAGGAGGTGGGGGGAGGGGGAGGGGAGGTGGTGTGGGGCAGGGGAGGAGGTGTTGGGGCAGGGGAGGGGAGGTGGGTGTGGGGGAGGGGAGGGGGTGTGGGGCAGTGGAGGGAGGTGTGGGGCTGTGGGGAGGGGAGGTGTGTGGGAGGTGGAGGTGTGGGGCAGGGGAGGGAGAGTGTGGGGCAAGGGAGGTGGGCAGGGGAGGGAGAGTGTGGGGGAAGGGGAGGGAGGTGTGTGTGGCAGTGGAGGGGGAGGTGTGGGGCTGGGGAGAGGGAGGTGTGGGGTGGGGGAGGGGAGGTGTGGGGCATGGGGGAGAGGTGTGGGGGGAGTGTGGGGCGGTGGAGGTGTGTGGGGAGGTGTGGGGCAGGTGGGAGGGAGGTGTGGGGCGGTGGAGGAGGTGTGGGGCGGGGGGGAGGTGTGGGGCAGGGAGGGGGTGGTGGGGCAGGGGGGGAGTGTGGGAGGGCAGGGGGGAGGGAGGTGTGGGGCAGGGGAGGGGGGAGTGTGGGGCAGGGGGGGAGGTGTGGGGCAGGGGGAGGGGAGGTGTGGGGCAGGGGAGAGGGAGGTGTGTGGGGCAGGGGAGAGGGGGGAGGGGTGTGTGGGGCAGGGGGGGTGTGGGGCAGGGGGGTGGGGCGGGGAGGGAGGTGTGGGGCAGGGGGGGAGAGGGAGGTGTGGGGGCAGGGGGGTGTGGGGCAGGGGAGGGAGAGGTGTGGGGCGGGGGAGAGGAGGTGTGGGGCAGGGAGGTGGGGTGGGGAGAGGGAGGTGGGGCGGGGGGGAGGTGTGGGGCAGGGGGAGGGTGTGTGGGGAGGGGTGGGGGAGGGGTGGTGGGCAGGGGGAGAGGGAGGTGTGTGGGGCGGGGGGGAGGTGTTGGGGCGGTGGAGGGAGGTGTGGGGCTGGGGAGGGGGTGTGGGGTGGGAGAGGTGTGGGGGAGGTGTGGGGAATGGGGGGAGGGAGTTTGGGGCAGGGGGAGGGTGGGGTGTGGGGGAGGGGAGTGAGTGTGCAGGGCAGTGGAGGGGAGGTGGGGGTAGGGAGGGAGGTGTGGGGGGGGGGAGGATGTGGGCAGAGGGAGGTGTGGGGGAGGGAGGGAGGGGAGGTGTTGGGAGGCAGGGGGAGAGGGGAGGTGTGGGGAGGGGAGAGGGGGTGTGGGGGCAGTGGAGAGGGGGAGGGTGTGGGGCAGGGGAGGGAGGTGTGGGGCAGGGGAGGTGTGGGGAGGGGGGTGTGGGGGCGGGGTGGGGGAGGTGTGGGGAGGGAGGTGTGGGGCGGTGGAGGTGGGGCAGGTGGGAGTGGTGGGGCAAGGGAGGGAGGTGGGGCGGGGGGGAGGGAGGTGTGGGGCAGGGAGGGAGGTGGGTGTGGGGAGAGGGAGAGTGTGGGGCAGGAGAGGGACAGTGTGGGGGCAGGAGAGGGAGGTGTGGGGCTGGGGAGGAGGTGGGGCGGAGAGAGGAGAGAAAGAGGGCAAGGGTAAGATAAAATAATGGAGAAGGAATCAGGAGGGAGAGACAGAGATGTGGGTGGGAGGGAATCGGGGGGGAGGGCAGGTTCAGTCCTGTGGCTACGTTCTCATGTATGGGTGGGAGGTAGTAGGCAGCTGCAAGGCAGGGGGTGCTACCGCCTGGGGAGAGTATTGGAAGCATAATGTGTTGTTGTTGGGCCCATAGCTGTGGAATCCCAGGTTGTGATGTCTGTCTTTCTGCCTCAGTTACACAATTACGGGGTCTCAATTGTTTATCTTACTATTGACAACACAACATACATATATTTTTTCTCATTGGTCTTTTCATTTTGTATTTTTGTGGACTCTTTGTGTGTTGTTGTGTTGTTATTGTTGTTGTTATTATTATTGGTATTGTTGATTTTAGCTGACAGTCTTTGATGGTATTGTACTGTTGGTGGGGTAATCATGAAGTCAAACCCTAAGAGGATGACCCTCATAAAACACCTCTTACCACCCTCTACATCACTACCTCCTCCGCTATCTTTATTCACCCTTATCACCCCTTCCACCCAACGCACTCACCACCTCCACCCCACCCACCCATCCTCCCCCTTTACAGCAGGAGTGCTCTTGAGGCTGATTAAGGTCACTTAGAGATCACAAACCTGATTCAGACGGCCACATGAGGTGATGAATCATTAAGAATGAAGGAGAAGGAAGGAAAGGAAGGAAGGAAGGAAGAAGGAAGGAGGAGAATACAGTGTGTGAAATGATGGTTTGGGTTGGGTTGGTTGGTTGGGTTGGGTTGGGTTAGGTTTGGGTTGGGGTTGGAAGGTTTGGGTTGGGGTTGGGTTGGGTTGGGTTAGGTTGGGTTGGGGCAGGTTGGGTTGGGTTGGGAGGTTGGGTTGGGTTGGGTTGGGTTGGGGCGGGTTTGGGTTGGTCAAGAGCAGTCATTTTGGGGATAAACTCACTGCTATGTTGTTATTTAGGGTCATTATATATCTCACATGTATATATATATGATCTCCGTTGCGTAGGTCGAAAGTACGGTGCAATATACAGTCTGTAAAGGCAATAAATGGTTTGACGCTGTGAGCATGATATGTGTCTGGTTGTGTGGCGGTAGGCGAGAGCATAGGACTGGAAGTAGACAAAGATAGTACTTGCATAAAAGATCTCGTAAGTATATGTTTTTAGGTTGATAGTATAAAAAGGTTCGTAATGAAGCTTGTGGGATAAAGTATCTAATAAAAGATTCAAACTACATTAAACTTGATGTGTTTTAAAGAGTGGACATTAACATAAAAAAGTATATATTTTTTTTTCTACTTATTAGTACACATATGAAACACAGGTTGCATTTATAATAAAGTTTTATTTTAGTATAAAATAAACATTATATATAAAACAAAATTTTTAGACACAATATAGAGCCATTCACAAGGTGCTAGGCAATGCTCTCTACGAGGTGCAGAACACATAGTGCTAGGGGACTGGCTCTCTACAAGGTACTGGGGATACAGCTCTCTCACAAGGTGTGTTTACTAGGTGAGTTGTTTTGCTATGGCTCTCCACAAGGTGTGGGAACCCCTGGTGCCTGAGCATGGTGCTAGGCGTGTATTCTGGCTCTCCACAAGGTGCTTTGAATTTTCCCCCAAGGTACTGGGCGACTATAAACCTTGGCCTGCCCACAGGTACTAGGCGACTAAAGCCTTCTGGGGACCCCACAAGGTGCTGAGGCCTCTCAAACCTGGGGCCCCCCCACAAGGTGCTAGGCGTTTGTAAAACTTTCTGGAGACCCCCTCACAAGGTGCTGGGCCTATTGACACTGGGGAGCCCACAGTGCTGAGGCTGTAGCTTCTGGGGAGACCCCCACAGTGCTGGGCTATAAACATTCTGGAGACCCCAAGTGCTAGGTGACTATAAACCTTCCTGGGAGACCCCCCCACAGGGTACTAGGTGACTATAGAAGCCTTCCTGGGGCCCCCACAAGGTACTGACGACTATAAAGCCTTCCTGGAGACCCACAAGGTACTAGGTGACTATAAAGCCTTCCTAGGCCCCCACGGGTACTAGGCTACAAGCCTTCACTAGGTCCACAAGGTACTGACTATAAGAGCCTTCCTGGGGCTTACAGGGGTACTAGGCGACTATAAACCTTCCTGGGTCCCCACAAGGTGCTAGGCGACTATAAACCTTCCTAGAGTCCCACCCACAAGGTACTTCATTGATATAAACCTTCCTGGAGACCCCACAAGGTACTAGGTGACTATAAACCTTCTGGGGCCCCCACAGGTACTAGGCGACTATAAACCTTCCTGGGTCCCCCACAAGGTACTAGGTGACTATAAGCCTTCCTGGAGTCCCCACAGGGTGCTAGGCGACATAAGCCTTCCTGGAGTCCCCACAAGGTACTAGGCGACTATAAGCCTTCCTGGAACCCCACAAGGTACTAGGCGAGCTATAAACCTTCCCTGGAGACCCCCACAAGGTACTAGGCGACTATATAAGCCTTCCTGGGGACCCCCACAAGGTACTGGGTGACTATAAGCCCTTCCTGGAGACCCACAAGGTACTAGGCGACTATAAACATTCCTGGAGACCCCACAAGGTACTAGGTGACTATAAGCCCTTCCTGGAGTCCCACAAGGTACTAGGTGACTATAAGCCTTCCTGGAGACCCCCACAAGGTACTAGGTGACTACTTAAACATTCCTGGGGCCACAAGGTACTAGGTGACTATAAGCCTTCCTGGAGACCCCACAAGGTACTGAAGCGACTATAAGCATTCCTGGAGACCCCACAAGGTACTAGGTGACTATAAACCTTCCTGGAGTCCCCACAAGGTACTAGGTGACTATATAAACCTTCCTGGAGTCCCACAAGGTACTAGGTGACTATAAACCTTCATGGAGTCCCACAAGGTACTGGGTGACTATAAGCCTTCCTGGAGTCCCCCTGGTACTGAGTGACTATAAGCATGGGTCCCCAAGGTACTGGGCGACTATAAACCTTCCTGGAGGGCACAAGGTGCGGCTGTAAGCATTCCTGGAGACCCCCAAGGTCTAGGTGACTATGACCTTCCTGGAGGTACTAGGTGAGCTGTAAGCCTTCATGAAACCCCAAAGGTGATTGGTGATTATAAACGTTTGGAGCCCCACAAGGTGCTGGTGCTATAAGCATTCCTGGGTCCCACAAGGTGCTAGGGGCTATAAGCATTTCTGGGAGCCCACAAGGTGCTAGTGATTATAAGCATTCTGGGAACCCCACAGAGGTACTGGGTGACTATAAACCTTCTGGGGCCCCCCACAAGGTACTGGGTGGCTATAAGCATTCATGGAGACACAGGTACTGGGTGACTATAAGCCTTCTCCCCACAGGTACTGGTGACTATAAAGCCTTCTTGGTGCCCCACAGGTGCTAGTGTTTATAAACCTTCCTGGGTCCCCCACAAGGTGCTAGGTGACTATAACCTTCCTGGAACCCCACAGGTGCTAGGTGACTATAAACCTTCCTGGAGACCCCACAAGGTGCTGGCATTCTGCAGCCTTCTGGGAGCCACAGGGCATTGGTGGCTATAAGCCTTCATGGGGACCCCCAAGGTACTAGGCGACTATGAAACCTGGGGCCACAAGGTACTGGTGACTATAAGCCTTCGCTGGAACACAAGGTAATAGGTGCTATAAGCATTCTGGAGACACAAGGTACTAGTGGACTATAAACCTTCCTGGAGACACAAGGTACTGGGTGACTTTAAGCTTTCTGGGAGCACAGGGTACTGGGTGACTATAAGCCTTCTTGAGAACACAAGGTACTAGGTATTCATAGACTTTCTGGGGCTTTACAAGGTACTGGGTGACTATAAGCCTTCCTGGAGACCCTAGGTACTAGGTGACTATCGGCTTCTGGAGACACAGGTGCTAGGTGCTATAAGCCTTTGGGGCCCCACAAGGTACTGGGTGACTATAAACCTTCTTGAGACCCCACAAGGTACTGGTGACTATAAGCATTCTAGTGCCCCACAAGGTACTGGGTGACTATAAACATTCTGGAGTACACAAGTTTTAGGTACGATTATAAACGCTTCACAGAGTCCCCCTGGTACTAGGTGACTATAGAAGCTTCCTGGGGCCCCCTAGGTTTTAGGTGACTATAAGCCTGGAACCCCACAAGGTGTGGTGACTATAAACCTTCCTGGAATTTACAAGGTACTGGGTGACTATAAGCCTTCCTGGAGACCCCACAGGTACTAGGCGACTATAAGCATTCCTGGGACCCCACAAGGTTTGCTGGTGGCTATAAACCTTCTGGAGTCCCCACAAGGGTGGTGAGTATAAAGCCTTCACCAGGAGTCCCACAAGGTGCTGGGTGACTATAAGCCTTCTGGAGGCCTGAGGTACTGGTGACTATAAGCCTTCTGGGGGCACAGGTACTAGGTGACTATAAGCCTTCCTGGGTGACCCCCACAGGTCTGGTGACTATAAGCCTTCCTGGAACCCCCACAGGTGCTGGTGACTATGGAGCTTCATGGGAGACCCCACAAGGTACTGGGTGACTATAAACCTTCCTGGGTACCCCACAGGGTGCTGGTGGCTATAAACCTTCCTGGGGCCCACAGGTGCTAGAGGTGACTATAAAGCATTCTGGAGACCCCACAAGGTACTAGGTGACTATAAACCTTCCTGGAGACCCACAAGGTACTTGGGTGACTACAAGCCTTCCTGGGAGACCCCACAAGGTGCTAGGTGACTATAAACCTTCCTGGAGTCCCACAAGGTGCTGGGTGACTATAAACCTTCCTGGGGCCACAAGGTACTGGGTGACTATAAGCCTTCCTGGAGACCCCCCAAGGTACTAGGTGACTGTAAGCAGCCACAGGGTGCTGGGTGACTATAAACTTCTTGGGTCCTGAGGTACTGGGTGACTATAAGCCTTCCAGATTCCCCTGGTACTGGGTGACTATAAGCCTTCTGGAGACCCCCTGGTATTAGGTGACATAAACCTTCCGAGACCCCACAAGGTACTAGGTGACTATAAGAGCCTTCTGGGACCCCCCCACAAGGTACCTAGGCGACTATAAACCTTCTCTGGAACCCCCACAGGTACTAGGCGCTATAAGCCTTCTGGAGTCCCCCACAAGGTGCTAGGTGACTGTAAGCGTTCTTGGGAGCCCCCACAAGGTACTGAGTGACTATAAGCTTCTGAGCCACAGTGCTGAGGACTATAAGCCTTCCTGGGGGCCCCCCCACAAGGTGCTTGGTTGACTATGGCACTTCTGGAACCCACAAGGTGCTGGGTGACTATAAACCTTCTGGAGACCCCACAAGGTGCTAGGTGACTATAAACCTTCTTGAGACCCCCCTAGGTACTAGGCGGCTATAAACCTTCCTGGGTCCACAAGGTACTAGGTGACTATAAGCCTTCCTGGAGACCCCACAAGGTACTAGAGTGACTATAAGCCTTCCTGGGGGCCCACAAGGTACTAGGTGACTATAAGCCTTCTGGAGACCCCACAGGTGCACTAGGTGACTATAAGCACTTCCTGGAGACCCCCACAAGGTGTAGGTGACTATAAGCCTTCCTGGGCCCCACAAGGTACTGGGTGACTATAAGCCTTCATGGGACCCCTCCCACAAGGTGCTAGGCGACTATAAGCCTTCCTGGGAGCCCCACAAGGTGCTAGGTGACTATAAACCTTCCTGGGACCACAAGGTGCTGGGTGGCTATAAACCTTCCTGGGGCCACAAGGTGCTGGCGACTATAAGCCTTCCTGGAACCCACAAGGTACTGGGTGACTATAAGCCTTCCTGGGGCCCCCACAAGGGTGCTGGGTGACTATAAAGCCTTCTGGAGTCCCCACAAGGTGCTGGGTGACTATAAACCTTCCTTGAGCCCCACAAGGTACTAGGTGACTATAAACCTTCTGGGGCCCACAAGGTGCTGGGCGACTATAAACCTTCATGGAACCCCACAAGGTGCTGGGCGACTATAAACCTTCCTGGAGACCCCACAAGGTGCTGGGCGACTATAAACAGCTTCTAGGTCCCACAAGGTGCTAGGTGACTATAAACCTTCCTGGAGACCCACAAGGTGCTAGGCGACTATAAACCTTCCTGGAGCCCCACAAGGTGCTGGGCGACTATATAAGCCTTCCTGGAACCCCACAAGGTACTGAGTGACTATAAACCTTCTGAGGCCCCACAAGGTGCAGGTGACTATAAGCCTTCCTGGGAGACCCCAGGTGCTGGTGGCTATAAACTTCGGGACCCCCACAAGGTGCTGGGTGACTATAAACCTTCCTGAGACCCCACAAGGTGCTGGGCGCTACTCAGGCTCCTGGAACCCCCACAAGGTGCTGGGCGACTATAAACCTTCCTGGGGACCCCACAAGGTGCTGGGCGACTTTACGGCCTTCCTGGAGACCCACACAAGGTTCTGGGCGACTATAAGCCTTCTGGAGTCCCCACAGGTGCTAGGTGACTATAAGCCTTCCTGGGGACCCCACAAGGTGCTAGGTGACTATAAAGCCTTCCTGGAGCCCCACAAGGTACTAGGCGACTATAAGCCTTCCTGGAGCCCCACAGGGTGCTGGGTGACTATAAGCCTTCATGGGGCCACAAGGTACTAGGTGACTATAAGCCTTCCTGGGGCCCCCCAAGGTGCTAGGCGCTATAAACCTTCTGGAGCCCCACAGGTGCTGGGCGACTATAAACCTTCCTGGAGACCCCACAAGGTGCTGGCGACTATAAGCCTTCACTGGAGCCCACAAGGTACTAGGTGACTATAAACCTTCCTGGAGACCCCCACAGGTACCTGGGTGTCTATAAACCTTCCTGGAGCCCCACAAGGTACTAGGCGACTATAAGCCTTCCTGGAGCCCACAGGGTGCTGGGCGACTATAAGCCTTCCTGAGAGCCCCACAAGGTACTGAGCGACTATAAACCTTCCTGAGGACCCACAGGTGCTAGTGCTATAAACCTTCACAGAAGCCCCCCACAGGTACTAGGTGTCTATAAACCTTCTGGAGCCCCCACAAGGTGCTAGGCTATGCCTTCCTGGAGACCCCCAAAGGTGCTAGGCTATAGCTTTCTGGAGACCCACAAGGTGCTGACGACTATAAACCTTCCTGGAACCCCACAAGGTACTAGGTGACTATAAGCCTTCCTGGGACCACAAGGTACTGGCGACTATAAGCCTTCTGGAGACCCCCAAGGGGTACTGGGCGACTATAAACCTTCCTGGAGACCCCCACAAGGTATAGGTGACTATAAGCCTTCCTGGAGCCCCAGGTAGGCGACTATAAGCCTTCTGAGCCCCAAAAGGTGCTAGGCGACTATAAACCTTCGGGAGCCCCACAAGGTGCTAGGTGACTATAAACCTTCCTGGAGCCCACAAGGTACTGAGCGACTATAAGCCTTCCTGGAACCCCACAAGGTGCTAGGTGACTATAAACCTTCCTGGAGACCCCCCAAGGTGTGACTATATGGCTTCCTGGGGCCCACACAGGTACTAGGTGACTATAAGCCTTCACTGGAACCCAAAGGTACTAGGTGACTATAAGCCTTCTGAAACCCCACAGGTACTAGGTGACTATAAGCCTTCTGAAAGCCCCACAGGTACTAGGCTATAAGCCTTCTGAAACACCAAGGTACTAGGCGACTTGCCTTCTGGAGACCCCACAAGGTACTAGGTGACTATAAGCCTTCCTGAAACCCCCACACAAGGTACTGAGGTGACTATAAACCTTCCTGAGAGACCCCACAAGGTACTAGGCGACTAGCCTTCCTGGAGACCCCACAAGGTACTAGGCGACTATAAACCTTCCTGGAGACCCCACAAGGTACTAGGCGACTATAAACCTTCCTGGGGCCCCACAAGGTACTAGGCTGACTATAAGCCTTGGGCCAAGGTACTGACGACTATAAAACCTTCCTGGGGAACCCCACAAGGTACTAAGCGACTATAAACCTTCTGAGGCCCCACAAGGTACTGAGCGACTATAAACCTTCTGAACCCCCCACAAGGTACTAGGTGACTATAAACCTTCCTGGAGTCACCCCACACAGGTACTGAGTGCTATAAGCCTTCCTGGAATACCCCACAGGTGCTAGGCGACTATAAACCTTCCTGGAGGCCACCCACAAGGTACTAGGCGACTATAAACCTTCAGAGTCCACAGGGTACTGAGTGACTGTAAGCCTTCCTGGAGTGACCCCCCCACAGGTACTAGGTGACTATAAACCTTCCTGGAGACCACAAGGTGCTGGGCGACTATATAAACCTTCCTGGAGTCACACAGGGTGCTGGGCGACTATAAATTCCTGTGGCCCCACAGGTGCTGGGTGACTATAAACCTTCATGCAGGTGCCCACACAGGTACAGGTGACTATAAGCCTTCTGGAGCCCCCCCAGGGGTACCCCCAGGCGAGCAATACGTAACTGGC
>NW_024717265.1:0-16242 GCF_018991925.1 Homarus americanus | reverse complement strand
GTATTTATCGGGCTCGCTGGGGACACACAACTGCCCTCATGAACAGCCAAAACATTCTGTTTGAACAACTTGTGATGTCGAAATGGTGTAAGGTCCACGTGTTGCAAAACCTCGAAGCACGTAGGTATGTGGCAACACTGTAAGACCCAATGGGCTGTCACTGGGGGGTATCCACTCACAGGATGTTGAATGTTGACGCCACAAATTCTTCTCCGCCACGCCTGGTTGCCATACAGGGGAGTTACCGACTTGCCACAATAGGTAAAAGTTATCAATAACTCAAAAATGGTTATTGAGAAAAAGAAACTTGTACATCTCTTTGGATGAAAACGTTTAATATCACACGACTGGATATTATAATACACTTTGGAAGAATATAACACGTCATTGTGTTTTGTTTTTCTGGTTTTCGTAAAACACTCATGACTTGTTATGTAGTATATATATATATATATGTATATATATATATATATATATATATATATATATATATATATATATATATATATATATATATATATATATATATATATATATATATATATATATATATATATATATACCGGAATGTTGTCATCCGTTACTACTTTGCTGCCACCTATGAACTGGCCCTTTAACCGTTGATTCTTGATGAGTTAATGAGGCTGGGACATGTAAAGGTATACAGGGTTTTAGTAGCGAAACCCAACTGTCCTTTCTGTATTTATTAAGAAGATATATTATATACAGTTCCAAGTGTATATCACCGTAACTTAATCACTGAAGCTATGAGTTTTAAATGAGGAAAGAGGATATATTAAATAACTCTTATAAAATACATCCTGCTTGTGTGAGAGAGTGAGGAAGAATGCTCAAGTAGCCGGCCTCTATATGCTAACCTAACATTCTTGAGGCCGCTCCTTCAAGGAACTTACCCATCGCATGATGTGACCATGCCAACTCATAGCCAGTGGAAGTTACAGGGGGTGATATGATTATATAAACCCAATGGACTGCCCCTCATTGCTATGGGGTATATTGAAAATCATGATGTACATTTAATTACATATATTAGCAAACAAAAAATAAAATATATCAGTTATGCACAAAATTAACAAATAAAAACTAAACCTGATCAAACATATAGATCACTATATAATACTTGGTGTTCTTAAAAGTCGAGCAAGGTTTACACGTTATGGCACTAGAAATATACAAGAGGAGAGGAGATACTTATCTTATGACTGCCAGCCCAATACTAAAAGCCACCTGGCTTTAAGAGGCAAAACCAAGAGAGCAAAGGCGGGCGGAAATGACGTCACAGACAAAAGACGTTCACGTTTTGAATCCGTAAACAACCATTGAGCGCTCACTCGTTCATTAGTATTCGGGATAATATAATAAACATTACTTTGTTTTACCTAACACATCGAAACCAATGTTACATTTCAAGTATAACATATAATATCTAAATTTTAACTGCTTCGGTGTCTACACAACGACTCATTTGAAGTTCATATGCTGACCAGTAATTTATTCATTGGTTCTTATTTCCGACACTCGTAACAGAAACGTCGGCCATTTTAGAAAATGGCGCCGTATATAATTCGCACGCATTTTTTACAATAGCAACACTTGGTTTCATGATCTCCACACCCAAATGCTAGTTTTTGCTATGCAGACAAACGTTACCCTGTTGACCCCCGCATGCATGTCAGTCAGGTCGACAGAAACTCGCTCGAGAGGCTTGGAAACTACCGGTAAGGCCTGCCATTTCTGGGTAAGACCCTTAGTTCCCTTGAATTTCTGACAGCTTTCACATGACTTCACAAAATCTATACAATCCTTACAGCAGTTTGGCCAATAGAATAGACTTTCTGCCCTGGCAATGGTTTTCCACTGCCCTAAGTGACCTGACTTGGCACTATTGTGTACTAACTTTAAGGCGGCTTCACGTAAATGATCAGGTACTACTAAGCAATAGAGCAAGGCTTTGTCAATTAGTTCTTTCACTAGATATAAAACTCCATCTATCACTTCAAACTTATCAATGGTGGTTTTGGGGTATCTGTGCCCTGGTAACTTTTCCCCATTCAAATACTGCAAGAGCTCTTTCCACCGTGGTTCTTTCTGTTGTTCTAGTCCCAGCTCTGCAGGGGTTAAGCCCTCTAGTGTGGGATATTGAGCAACTAAGTCTTTCAGCCGCCCTTCTCTTACTACTCTCACGGGTCTACTTAATGCATCAGCTACAACATTTGCTTTACCGGGTTTATAATCAATGGTAAAGGAATATTCCCTCATTTCTAACATCCACCTGTTCATTCTCTGATTCTTAGTCTTCTTCCTGAAGACTGAGGTCAGAGGAGGTGAATATCTTGAAAAGGTACAAGACTGATTTACAGAAACTACTTTATGATGTTTGTCTTGGCATCGGAAACATTGACAGGAACATGGAAGGCCTTCTTTATTAAACATTCCAAAATCAAGAGAAAATAGAGATCTTGACTCCTGATATTCTTAGAAAATAAAAGATACACCAGTTATATTAAATAAAGGAAATCTTGTGAAGTGCATTATTTCATTGATTGTGCGAATTACCCACTGTATTGCGAGGGTACCGTACTCTGAGGCAGAACAAAATGAAAATCCCGATTGTTTACACCAAACCAAAGTGGATGAATAGTTTGTATTAAGTTATACTTTAGTCCATAGTACATATTTAAACCATTTTTTACGTCATGATTTAGAACTACAGTTCCGGTCATTTGAAATAGAGATGCCACTGTAGCCTTTGAACACAAGCGCCGAGTCGCTCTGGCCGACGAGTTACAGTGGTGGAAAGGGCGTGGTCCCAATAGTAGGGTGGTATAAAGGCGGGTAGGGGTAGCCAACAGGGGTGGGGTTTAAGGAAAGAGATAAAAGGTGTTGAGTAGGTGTCATATCTGCTTTATCTTAAGTCAGACATCTCGCACCTAATTCTCCTATGTACAGTCACCCAAAAAAGTCCTGTCGCGAACCACGAACCTCGAGATTCAGACTCGTGAACCCGAAGCAGTAGACACTGATACATTATTCTGTCCATAAATGCTTCGGATTCAAGAGTCTGAATCTCGGGGTTCATGGTTCGCGACAGGACTTTTTTGGGTGACTGTACTTCTTCTCTCCCCTTCCTCCGTGTATCTCGGAAAAAAAAATTATCAAAGTCTTCTAAAAATTTCCATAACACTTTATGACGGATATACTTACATTTATTCCCTTTTAGGAAAATAAAAATGAAGAGATGATCACATTTTATTTACTTCAGATTATGGATGATGTAATATTAACAAGACCATAACTTTATACATTGTATTACTCTCACCACATCAAGTTTCTTTCCTCCAGCATTAACCCAAGCGTTGACCTCGTCCTCCACCAGGTCCAGAGGTCCGACAGAGTCCAGTACAACATCATGGAACTTCTTAATGTCAAACTCGTCGCCTAATACACTGGCGGCCTTGTACCTCAAGTCCATTAGCTTGAGTTGCCCCACCTTGTAAGCCAGCGCCTGGCCCGGCATAGTAATGTACCGGTCCACCTCATTCTGCAACGACTCACACAATTACGAATTAATTAATGTGCGTAAGGCAAGAAAAAGTATAAGAATTCGTGTGCCATAGATTAGCAATACCATATTTAAGATCCTGAAATCACATGGACCGAACTTCAGCTCAACTTCCATCACTTGAGTTTTACCGCTATGCTTCTGAGACCATGTTGGTATATTTATATCCCTATTAAGATGAAGGAATAAATAATAATTTTCTCTCAATAACTCCCTTACATTCTCCCCAGTGACCAAATAAGACTTGTCACACTCACCTACCACACGTCAAGTAAGGAATCCGTGATGTAAACACAAATATGACCCACCTCCACTTTTACAGTAGTCATGGCTGTGTGGTTAATCAGGTAGTCGACGGCCTCCTGACGGGTCCAGCCGAGGGCGTGTAGACCTGTGTCAACTACCAGGCGAGAAGCGCGGAAGATCTCCAAAGAATAGTGACCATACCTGTTCCCCCAGGGACAATACGTTGTATATATATATATATATATATATATATATATATATATATATATATATATATATATATATATATATATATATATATATATATATATATAAGTAAATCAAAGATCTAGTATATATGATAATTAAGGAAAAGAAGAAAACACGAAGTTCTAAGCGCTGTGTAATCTACATCTTCAGTGAGTACAGACTAGTAAGCTTGTGTTTTTCTTCTTGTATATATATATATATATATATATATATATATATATATATATATATATATATATATATATATATATATATATATATATATATATATATATATATATATATATATGTAACCGGTCGGAATTACTGGACTTGGGGTTTATTGTCCCTCAGATTGGTAGCCAGAAACTTAGCATGAATGTGATAATATGGTTCATAAGAGAATGCTTTATTACCCTTCGTGATAATGGCCTTATCATAGTCTACATAGTTGATCCCTACAATGGATATCATGGTGGGATTATAGGTGACAAATGAGAGACATGATTAATATAAAAGTGTGTCACAACTAGAAGTAGGTCACACCGCTGAATAGGGTTGGCTGGAAAAATAAGGTAAAAGCAGCAGGAACATATTTTATCATTAGTTAAACTCTTATAGGTAACCATAAATGTTGCCCAGTTAATGTTATATGCATTCAAAAAATTTTTTTTAACATTTACAGATAAAAATGACAAGACAATAATTCAAACGATCTATTCTTTAGATTAAAAAAAAAATATGCATAACACGTAACTTGTCCGGCATGGGTGTCACCAGGTCTCCACCACCTCCGGTCTACCCCTGTAGTTTTCTCTCTCTGTCTGTTAATGTGTACCATTATGTCAAATAATGTAAAACTTGATTGGATAAATTTTTTCGTTAATGTATTAAACAAAACAATGATATCCTTTCCCGGTCCTTATTGGGAAATGGAAGTATCAGAGCTCGATTGTTGAACTGCTTGGGTGCTTGTTTGTGTGTAGGGGCTATGTATGACCAGTGGAGCCACTGCTTGAAATATGTTGCTATACAGTATATTGAAAATTTCACCCTAACCTTGAAAACTTGAGGAAAAAAATTGAAAACCTCTCATACATTGAAAAATCCTGTTATTTTTTATATTTTTATATATCTTTTTATATTAAAGAATCATAGTTAACTTAGTTATGACAACGTTCTATTGGCACTTAGTTTGGTAAGTAAGTTGGCACCCCTAGACCCATGATTCGCCGATTTCGCATCTCTAAACAACGTGAATCCTACATTTTTTCATTTAGCAAGAAATGTTAAATATATTTTTTTATAGTGCTGCAGTGTAGAAACAACAATTAAAATTAATTAATTAGTAGGCTACACTAAACTATTCCTACAGTACAATAGGCCTACTTGTTTAGCTACTAAGTAAAATCTCTTCTTTGATTTACTCAGATAAAACTTTACTTAGTCTCGTCTCAAACCGTCCAACGAATAGATTTCGATTTCCTTAGCAATGCAGAATGCCGAGTGTCTATTTTTATTTGGTTGTCTATTATTTTCTTGTATATTTTATATTTTTTGTACAGTCACGAGTCATAATAACAAGAACACCCTGCTCGAACGGAAGGTGAGACTAGGTGGCCTTTCTGGACGACAGCTCACCATGCTGACAACAATGCGACACACAAACGAACACACGCCAGACGATAGTTTGACCAATGGTTGTTTCCCGCTCGTCACCACGGACAGAGCTTGGGAAACCATTGATAAATAATAATATAGATACATCGCCAATTCTGTATTACCATTAATGTTAATGCAATAAGAAATAACTTCATGTTAAAGCAAAGTTGCACTAACTGAAAAATCAACTCCATATATCAAAAAGGTATTGTTGACAAGTAATTTGGCATTTAAAGCTGGTGGTTGGAGTAATACCAATAGTATATTACTTTACTGTGGTGTTTGTGGCACCGTGAGTGTCCAGTTAGTGCCTCTATTTGTTATATTATATGAAGGTGTCCTGAGCTCTGGATTGCGACATGTAATACGACCTAAATATCTACAAGGATAACATACAGTATACTGTACTTGTCCATATAATACCTAATAGAAACATATTTCACCTCACGATGTGTAAATGAAAGTCCCTTATTATTTGACTGCTGACCATAGTGTGTTATATGCCATAATTATGTCACATTTTATTATCTTATTGGCATGATAACATAATGGATGTCATCACTGGGGAGGAGGGGACGGGTTTGTAGGGGTGCTGCAGGGCGGGAGATGGGTATGGCCAAGGGCGGATGGGATCGAGCAGGGAAGTTGGGGAGACCTCGGACAGGGATTGTGCGTGGGGTAGGAGACAAGGCATGGTTGGAGGATATATATTGCCACGAAATGTGTCTTGTTTAAGCCACCCTGTATATACCAAAAAGGTTCTTTTTACGAAACATGATAACAGGATAGTAGGTAGTAGGCAGCTATCAAACAGGGTGATACTACCGCCTGGGAAGATATTGGAAGCATAATGTGTTGTCTAATAGTAGACCCTGCTGCCATATGGCATCACGAAACTTTTGCCGATCTGACTTTCTGCTTCATTTACACACAATTACAGGGTCTCAATTCTTTCTCTTACTTTGACAACACAGCATACATACTGTATATCGTTTCTCACTATTGATCTTTTTTTTTAATTTTTGTATTTCTTTACGGTTCTTTTTTGTTATTATAATTTTTATTATTATTATTATTATTATTATTAATATTATTAATATTGTTAATTATATTATATTATTATTATTATTATTATTATTATTATTATTATTATTATTATTATTATTATTATTATTATTATTATTATTATTATTATTATTATTATTATTATTATTATTATTATTATTATTATTATTATTATTATTATTATTATTATTATTATTATTATTATTATTATAGTTGTTGTTGTTGTTGTTGGTGTTGTTGTTGTTTAATTCATAATTTTGTAGTTTTTATTTTAAATTTTATTTATTATGAACTAATTATCATTATTATTATTATTGTTATTATTATTACATTTTCGCCCCCAGGCCCCGTGTGGGTCAGTTACCTGTGTCCGGGTGGGCTAATCCCCCCTCCCCCCCCCCAAAAAAAAGATCAAAGTAAGGGTTGACCTGGTATCAAGCCACAGTGTTACAATAGGATGCAAACTGAACACATGATAACCTTGGCATTAAACCTTATTACTTGTATTAAAAGGCTATATTTATGTTCTTGAATGAGAACATATTACCCTTTCAAATTACACTCTGCAAACCAATACAAT
Organism: Homarus americanus; assembly: GCF_018991925.1. NCBI lineage: Eukaryota > Metazoa > Arthropoda > Malacostraca > Decapoda > Nephropidae > Homarus > Homarus americanus. The sequence continues at coordinate 8,878 of NW_024717265.1, read as the reverse complement.
CGCTTATTTTACGTTCAGGTGTCATGTGTTAATACTAGCAATATTATGTAAAGTAGGCCGTGTCTAACTCACAAAGACTCACATGTTCATTTACTCAGCACCGATCGCTAACGTGACACCATCCCTTCGTTATTCCACCGAATGTATTTATCACAGTATGGTAGACAAATATATTGCTACTGTAGAAAATATGCCAATCGTAATGCAAACAACAATCCGTGACGCCACCTCCATGAACATGAAAAAATACTAACGTGAATGTATTGAGGCCGGTTTCGAGCAAGCTTCATGACAGTGACCGAAACATCAATCTTCGAACACAAGTCATTCTTATAGCTCCATGAGGCGACACCGCACTAGTTGGCACTGATCGCCTGACTTGGTAATTGCAATACCCGTTCCGTTTGTTCAGTCTAGCATCTAGAATCTAGACCAGTGGTTCTTAACCTGGGGGGGCGTCAGTAATTTCCAGGGGGGGTGCAAGCCCTAGGGAAAAAGTAGGAATTTCTCTAATTATAATTATAGTTTTTATTCTCTTAACAAGAGCGTGGGCTAATATTGAGAAGTTTATGAAAAAATGCAAAAGTATCGCCTTATAACTTTAGTTTTCTATAGGCTACTTTTTTGACTTAGGGCTTACCATTTTCTGTGCTTATTGACCCCCCTCCCTATCCCTTGAAACCCATGGGGGGGGGGAGTTAACTCGTCCTGGACCTGTATACTGCTCGTTGGTGACTGGTGAGCCCCGTTCTCTCCCAGTCTTCTGCACACGTCCGTGGCAATAATTCCTCTTCTCTCACATTTATTCAGTTAAGGCTGTTGAGGTATGTTTTATCCCAGTTGCTATATTTACCTAAAAATAGTAAGCAGCCATAAGTTTATTGGTGAATTGTGAACACGCATGTGTTGCTCTGTTGGTTATTCTCAAGTTTTGAATTCCGTTTGCATTTTATCAGAAGTTGGTGGTGCTTAAAATCATGTGGTGGTAACAGGTGGTTATGGTAAAGTTGTATTTATGATGATATTGATTTGTTTCTTAATAATCATGTGTTTATGATCATGATGTGTTTACTATAATGTTGTGGTGTTTGTTAATATTTACTTAATAATTATGTGGTGGTGTTTATGATCATCTAATGGTGCTTATGATCATGTTGTAATCATTGATGTTTGTTAATAATCATGTGGTGTTTATGATCATGTGATGTTTGTTAATAATATGGTGGTGTTTATGATCATGTATGATTGTAGTCACTTGTAGTGTTTACGAACTTTACGATCATATGTTTGTTTTTGATCATGTGGTTGTGATTATCATGATGTTGTGGTGTTCATGAGCACGTGGTGATGTTTATCTTACCTTACACGTGCCTTATGTTTTGTTCACAGATTTGTGTTGTCCACTGCACATCAAATAATTCGCAATGAGTGCAAAGAAGCGGAAGTATCTTGACGAATATATTCGATTTAGATTCGTGTCTCTCCAAAAGGGTGACACAGAGGTCCCTCAGTGTGTGATATGTTACAAGACTCTGAGCAATGATGGAATGCGGCCCTCATGCTTGGAACGCCACTTGAGAACAACACATCCTGCTCTAGCTGACAAGCCCAAGGCATTCTTTGAAACAAAAAGACACTCCTTGAAGCAAGTTAAGTTGGACGGCAGTGGGGCATTTCGGCAACAAACTTCAAAGGTTGTTGAGGCTTCCTATGAGATCGCCATGTTGATTGCAAAGAGCAAGAAGAGCCATAACATCGGAGAGTTTCTCATAAGACCAAGCATACTCCGTGCAGCAGAACTCGTTCTGGGGAAAGATAGTGCAAACAAGCTTTCCCAAATTTCACTATCAAACGATACAGTCAAGGGAAGGATCGATGAATTGTCTCAAGACACCAAAGATCAAATTCTCGACCAAGTAAGAGATTCTCCTGTTTTTGCCATCCAGTGCGACGAAACGACTGACATCGCTCAGTGTTCTCAGCTACTGATGTATGCTCGTTTCGTGTCAGGCAACAGTGTAAAAGAGGAAATGCTGTTCTGTCACCCCATGGAAAGTTGTACAACAGCAGCAGCTATTTTTCATGATGTATCAAACTTCTTTCAGGAAAACCAACTTTCGTGGGACTCGCTGGTAGGGGTGTGCACTGATGGAGCTCCAGCCATGCTTGGTCTGCAGTCTGGACTCATTACAATGGTGAAAGAAAAAAATCCGTCTGTTGTAGGTACACACCGCATACTTCATCATGAATCCTTAGTATCCAGAACTTTACCTGCTGAAATGAGGGATGTCCTGAACGTGGCTATCAAGGTAGTCAACTTTATCAAAGCTGGAGCCTTAAACAGTCGTCTCTTCAAACTGCTGTGTAAGGATATGGAATCTGAACATGAAACCTTGCTTTTTCACACGAACGTACGATGGCTATCAAAGGGGAACATGCTTGGACGGCTTTATGAACTCCGAGAAGAAGTAGCAATATTTCTTGATTCGAAGTAGAAGGCAGATCTCCATGACAAGTTCCCGCCTGAAGGCTTTCAGCTATCTCTAGCTTACCTGGTGGACATCTTCGAAGCGTTGAATGCTCTCAATCTTAAACTACAAGGGAAAAACATCAATATCATCATGCACCAAGACACCATTTGAACCTTCATGGCCAAACTCGACCTCTGGAAGTGTCTAATTCAGCAGGAAAATACAGCCAGTTTTAGTAACTTGGATTCTGCTCTCATTCACGGTAACCTTGATTCTGAGTTAAAGAAACAACTAATCACTCATCTAACTGACTTGAAAACAGAATTCATCAGATACTTCCCAGAGATAGATGAGAAGTGTGAAGGCTGGAAATTCATCAGGAACCCATTTCAATGTGAAGTAGCTGATGTTTCGGATGAATTGCAAGAGAAGTTTCTTGAGTTGAAGTTCAACTCCACAGCTAAGGAAGACTTCAAAGAACTGGATCTTGAGACGTTCTGGGTCAAGTACCTTCCTATTTACCCTCTGATCTCACATCAGGCTCTTCGGATTCTAACTATGTTCGGATCCACGTATCTTTGTGAAGCTGCATTTTCCACGCTCGTTGCTGTCAAGACCAAGTACAGAAACAGGCTGAACGTTGAAGGGGATTTACGTTGTGCACTCTGGCATTCAACCACGCATTCAAGATCTAGTAGCTAAGAAGCAGTGTCAAGTATCTCACTAATTTACACTCAATAAAAAGACTAAAGACACAATATTTTTAATTTTTCTTTAAAATCTGGGAGGGAATTTTATTCATAGATGCAAGGGGGGGGTGGAGCGTGGAGGGAAGGACCAATTCCTAGAGGGGGCGTGGTAGTAAAAAGGTTAAGAACCACTGTTCTAGACCATGCATCATACGAATTTGTAAAGGTTTAGTGTAGTGCAGAATGTGACCAAAGAATACCAGCATTTATTATTATTATTATTATTGTTATTATTATTATTATTATTATTATTATTATATTTTCATCCCCAGGCCCTAATGTGGGTCATTGACCTGTGTCCTGGTGAGCTTATCCCGTGAAAAAATAAATAAATAAAATAAATTATATATATATATATATATATATATATATATATATATATATATATATATATATATATATATATATATATATATATATATATATATATATATATATATATATATATATATATATATATACAGTCGCGGTCTGACCACGTAAGAGGACAGACGTGTGCCTATAGGTGCTCCTGTCCTCCAGATCGTCTCTACCTACCGTTTTGCCGGCAAGTGTTGGCAACGATGGGGGAGGGGGTGGGTCGACGTAAGCGCCCCAGGAAGAGGCGTCTCCTCTCTCATGGATACAGACATTTCTGAGATGGATAGTCATAGTGCATCCCACACACTGCAAGAGTCAGACCTCAGTAATATCGACAGTAACAGTAATGTTTCTTTGGGAAACACTTGTCAGAATGGCAACACCAATGCCAAGGGCAGTGACTCTCCCCTCGACACCCACCCCTTTGCCAACCAACCAAGTAAATTGCATCTGCACTTCCCCAAGGACTTACAGAAAACCGTCGAGGAACGGTTTAATTGGACAACAAAGTATTGGAGACAACACGGTCTCACCAGTCAATTCCGAAAAGGTAAGAACCGTAACTTTATCAAGTGTCAGACACCCGAGGTCTATGAAACACTCAGTACTGTTGGATTTGACGGGGTTGTCCTCATGCCTCCACCTGCTGATGCAGCGGAATGTTGTCACATCCTAGTTAAACAGTTCCCCCTATACGCTGAAGTCGAAGATGCTCGTAACTTTAATCCACGTATACTCAGTATACGTTGACACTACCGAGGAAAGACCCCACAAGCAGCTGTCATAGTTAAATGGAAGGGGAGGGAGTGCCCAACCACTGCTGATACCCACCCAGTCCTCCCCCCACTGTACGCTGAACCATATCACCCCGGGTCTGTTTTTTGTGTCATCTGCTCCCATTGGGGTCACACCTTCACCGCCTGCTGCTGACATGATCGTCCCAGATGTCGCTTCTGTTCAGGTAACCATCACTCCTCCGTCTGTGCCATAAAAATCAAAGACCACTTCAATGGAGGTGTTGTGGGCTATGTTGTTGACCCCAGATGTTGTAATTGTGGTGGCTGGCACAATGTTGACTCACGACAATGCCCCAAACGTCCGTCTATCCCAGGAGAAAAGCATCTCCGAAGGCTGCGTCAAACTCAACCTCTTCCCCAGCCTACCGAGCCACATCCCTCTGCGTCCCCTCTGTCTCCAGCAACGCCTTCTTCAACATCACCTGCCCCTGCCTGGCCTCACCTGGCTGCAACACAGCAGTCCCGGCCATCTCCTAACTCAACTACAACTGGGCCTCCTTTCCGTCTCTACTCTGATGCTGTCAGGCCTTGTGCCCCCACCGGTGCTCCCCCACAACCCCCCTCCGGTGACACGACACAGATCATATCCCTCTTACACGAATTTACCAACCGTATTGAAAGACTCTTTGATACCCTCTGTACCGCCATCTCCAACCTACACAGACTACCCCTGCCTCCAGCTGCTACCCAGTCACCCCCCTCTTCTGGTTTGACACAACCTGGCAGCCCCCCCCCTGTGTGCCCCTCATGCTCACGGCCTACTCCACCGCCACCTGACACCACTGCTGGCGTCCACACGGAGTCTGCCCCGTGGCCGACTGCCCCCGTCCACCCACCGCGCGCTCATGGACCTGAGGACACCACCCCCGGCTCCCCTTTCCCCACAGACATGCCAGCACCTGGGGCCCATCCACTCCAGTTCTCCACATCAATTGACCACCATGCTAACATGCTAGTGGACTATGTATCTACGCCAAGAAGGACGTCCCCTACCAACCTCTCGACGTCCCTCTTGAAGCCGACACTACCGACGTACACGCCATCACAATCACACTGAAAGGTATGTCCCTCAATATTGTCACTGCCTATGGCCTGGCACTTGACATTATTAGGGACTTGCCACGCTTTGCCATAAACAGATAAATTGTACCAGGAAATTTCCCCCCACTCACTCATCATTCTGTCACTTTATGTAAATTGCTGACAAAACCCATGACCCTTCAGGCTTTTACGCCCTTAATGCATGAGTCATGAAGGCAAGCATGAACTCCGCATGCTTCCCAGATGGGCACTGTAAACGCTTCTGAGCTTCACCTTGCACTGGATGTAAGGAGGTGCCCAATAAACTAGCCCCCTCGGGGGAAATCTAAAAAATCTCTCTCTCTCTCTCTCTCTCTCTCTCTCTCTCTCTCTCTCTCTCTCTCTCTCTCTCTCTCTCTCTCTCTCTCTCTCTCCTCTCTCTCTCTCTCTCTCTCTCTCTCTCTCTCTCTCTATATATATATATATATATATATATATATATATATATATATATATACACATATAATGCCTCCTAATATTACCATGTAATTCAATTGATAGTAGGTACATCATAGAATCTAGTCTTATTAAACATACCGAAGCATTCAACATGAATTTGAGTAACGGCATGTACAAGCTGGACAATTTTGTAATTAAGAAGATTTGTGATCAGGTGAGAAGGCCGGGTCACTTGACCATCTGACCTGACCACCAACCGTTGTGTGCTATTTAAAGATTAGTAGGGTCATTACCTAATACCTGACCATTGTGGACCTGGTCTCACCCTCCTCTGTATATATACACCTTGATTTGTATTACTCTCTCTAGTCTGTACTCACCCCTGAAGATGTGAATTACACGAAAGCGCTTGGGAACTTCGTGTTTTCTTCTTTCCTTGTGGTTATCAGCATATATATATATATATATATATATATATATATATATATATATATATATATATATATATATATATATATATATATATATATATATATAATATACAATAGCACTAGGCGCGCGTGTGTGTGTGTGTGTTCTGGGCAGCCGAAACGGCACAATCGTTTTTCATCAAACTTGTTGGAAAAATCCCCCCCAAAAAATCGTAGAGTGGAACAAACCTGGTCCCATATCGATGGTTTCTTTAGGAACCATTACATAACCATTTTATTTACGCTGGAAAACGATGCAAGTCTACGGACTTGGCGCACCCCCATTCGCTGTACGCTGTCAGCCCACGATTGCAGTTATCTACGGCTCCCTCCTCCTCCCCTCACTTTTTTTCTTTGCCTACTTTTTATTAATGTTGTTTGGATTAGTAAAGGAAGGAAGATGAGTAAATAGAATAATCAAGAAGGGGAAACAGAAAATAGTTAGAGATAACATTTGGGGGGAAGCTGAGTTTCATCATGCGTCTGGATGCGCAGTTTCAACGTTACCAGACGACCTTACAGCTACAGTGTATACTTATTCCCGTGGCTCATGGAAAAGGAGAAGAGGTAAAAAGATAATAACAAGAATGCATGGAGAAGATGACTACAATAGACACAGGGTGAATATAGACAGTGAAACAGACAGGAGGTTGACAAAAATAGACAGATTCATACATGCACAAATAGATAATATGGCAACTAACATGACAGACAGACAGCTGACTTACTGGTTCACATTAGACAAACAGGCAGACACACGCCAACAACGGATAAGACAGACAGAATTGACGACACAAAGAGTACAGACCGGCTTACATTCAAACACCACGCAGACGAACAGACAGTTGCTATGGCAATAGACAGGACGGATAGACTTTAGACAGATAAGAAGGCATTTATAAACAAGAATAGCACCAAATTGACCATAGTTGCGTCAGTGAGGGTAGGAGGTCTTACATCCACCAGCGTAAATAAGAATAACACCAAATTGACCATAGCTGCATCAGTGAGGGTAGGAGGTCTTACATCCACCAGCATAAATAATAAGATGCATTGAAAACTAACACCCTTTTGCGGAAAGAACATCGATGGTCGGTCAGTCATGTGAGATGGGCCTAAAACTGACTAACGTAGATGATGACTATGATGACTTAACACAGGTGATGGCTTAAGCAGATGGTGACTAATCTAACCAGAATCAAGGTCACTTCTCTTCATAATATAATTTATCTCGGAATGATCATCGGTGATTCATAATAATTTTTTTTTTATGATTTTAACCTCTCCTTATGGCGAATATTTCTTTAATTAATTATTCTAACCTTTATTCTATTCCTTCTTATAGTATATTTGATACTGTAAGCATCACGACCATGATTATAACAACCACGACCATGCTTATAACAACCACGGCCATGATTATAACAACCACGACTATGATTATAACAACCACGACCATGATTATAACAACCACGACCATGATCACAACCACGACCATGATTATAACAACCACCATGATCACAACCACGACCATGATTATAACAACCACGGTCATGATTATAACAAGCACGACTATGATTATAACAACCACGACTATGATTATAACAACCACGACCATGATTATAACAACCACGACCATGATTATAACAACCACGACCATGATTATAACAACCACGCCCATGATTATAGTAACCACGACTATGATTATAACAACCACGACCATGATTACAACAACCAATACCATGATTATAACAATCACGGCCATGGTTATAACAACTACGACCATGGTTATAACAACCACGACCATGATTATAACAACCGACCATGATTATAACAACCGCGCCAGTTATAACAACACGATAGCAGTTATAACAACCGACAATGATTATAACAACCACGACCATGATTACCAACAACCACGACCATGATTATAACAACCACGACTATGATTATAACAACCACGACCATGATTATAACAACCACGACCATGATTATAACAACCACGACCATGATTATAACAGCCACGACCCATGATTATAGTAACCACGACTATGATTATAACAACCACGACTATGATTATAACAACCACGACGCAGTTATAACAACCACGACAATGATTATAACAACCACGACTATGATTATAACAACCACTACCATGATCATAACAACCACGACCATGATTATAACAACCACGACCATGATTATAACAACCACGACCATGATTATAACAACCACGACCATGATTATAACAACCACGACCATCTATCTAATATACTATAGGAATAGCCGTGTGTCTGTTCTGGGCAGCCGAAACGGCACAATCGTTTTTCATCAAAATTGGTGGAAAAATCGCAAACCTGGTCCCATGTCGATGGTTTCTTTAGGAAGGCATTAATAACCCTTTTATTTACGCTGGAAAACGATGTCGCTGTACGCTGTCAGCCAGACGGCGGTTGTGCGATAGCAAAGCACGAGCGTTCGAACTTTCACGCCTGGTAAACTGTACCACCGGATTCGCCATCGGGCACGATGGGCCCACGATCACTTGTCTA